>NW_024067854.1:0-300000 GCF_009389715.1 Phoenix dactylifera
ATGGAACTATCATATATGTAATTTTCATAAATATTTTTGCAGCTGAATGGTGGGTGCATTTTGGTGGGTTCGCGAGAAATCTAAAGCGGATAGCTATCCGGATCCTCTCCTAAACAGTCTCCTCTAGTGGCTGTGAGCGCAATTGGTCCACCTTCGCCCTTATCTACAGCAAATAAAGAAACCGTTTGACGCAAAAACGCCTCAACGACCTTGTTTATGTGCATTTACAATTTGCGGTTGAGGCTAAAGTGCATTCAAGAGGAAGCGGAAGCTCAAGTATTCAGATCCGCATTTACGGGACCTTCATCGATGATGAGATGATCCACTACTCGACTGGCTTGTAGGCCAGCAGCAGGAGCCCGAGCTTGACGAGCCAGGATCGCCTCCACGACCAGCTAGCTTCATAGCCACCGAAACAAGGGTCGATCCAGAGCAATGGGCTGAGCGCAATATTCCACGCACTCCCAGAGCTGATCAGCCGCAGGCACAGGGGAGCCAGTCACCACATGATTGGTATGAGACACCCTCCGAGAGAGCTGATCGAGAGATGCTCAGCAGACAAGGGCGACATAGCCAGACAGAGAGGGCCAAGAAAGAAAAACAAAGGGTCCCAATGGAGAGTGTCGAGGAGACTTGGACGAGCAGCGATGAAGGTTTCTGGTGGTGATGGATTTCTAGCCATGGAGGGAGCGGAGGACCATATGGTACTCATGAGACACAGCCGGAGGGTGGTCTTTATTTCACCGGTGAGTCCCAATTTATGGGTGCTACACAGGATACTGACCACGGTCGACCACCTGATAGATTTCGTGAGGATATCATTGGATATAGAAGACGGGCTCTTCGAGATCGTTTCAGGGAAGACAGGATATGACTGCAGATCCGATAGCATACGGATACGAATTCTATTATCCACAGCCTCAGCCTGACAAATATGAATATGGTGCATCGGATTTTGCTTCCGCCATATTTGGATGGGCCCCTACACAATCAGAGGACACCTCTCAGAGCCAGAGCGGTGAGCGAGAGATCCGACAGTTCTTATAACCTGGCGCACGTTTCTTCTGATTGGGTTGATTTGCCTCCTCCTGATTATACTTATGATTCGGATATCTACGAGAGCCATCGACATTCGTCTCAATTTTAGATATCCAAGAGTGCTTTAAATGTATGTAAATAATTGTATCTTTAATTTGAAGATATTTTATGTGTATCATTTTATCATTAGAACGGAGGAAAACATAACATGCATTATCTATGTTTCAAATTTCAACCCTAAATTTAAACATAAAAACATCAAAATCATAAAAAAGCAATAAAAAAACATCAATCTTCACTTAATTTAAGATCCAACAGAGAGAACATTTTTTTTAAAAAACATCAAATTTATGGCTCACGGTATCGGCCGGTACGTACCGAACTGGACCGGTCCGGCCGGCCACTGGTACGCCGACCGGTACCAGTACGGCGACCCTTGCTCTATAGCTTGGTAAGTAATGAATACCCTAGCTAGATAGCTCAAGTAACAAATTAAATAATTTTTTTTGTTAATACTAAGTATATAAGAAAAATTATTTTTATTTTAATAAAATAATTTTTATAATTAATAATATTCATGCTTGCTCAACTATTCCTATTCATATTCATAAGAATAATTTAAAAATACTTTAATTCAATTCAACAACCTATGTGACTAATAACTATATTTATACATTGTGGTTGGGTTAGAGAACATTACCTATATCTTATGGAGTAGGCTAGAATACTGCACTTATACCCTATAAAGTAGAGTAGAATACCACACTTATATCCCATAGAGTGGGCGAAAATATCATATTTATATCTTGGAGAGTGAGCTTGAATACTGAACTTATACCCTGTGGAGTGGATAAGAATACCTCACTTGTGCATTATAAAGTGGGCCAGAATACCTTATTTATATCATTTGGTAGGGCCTGAATAATGAGTTTCAGGAATAGTCAAAATACCAATTTATAACCTCCATTTGTCGGATCCAAAACATAATTAGGCTGAGTCAAAAATTCAAAACATATCCAAGCTATTCATAAATCATATATTTGTCAAATTCCGAAAAGGTATGCATGTTCAATAAAAGATTTCTAAATGTATGCACAATATTTGGTAACAAAAGTAATACTTTAAATTTACAAATTTGTTTTCCATTTAAAATACAATTCCATGGAATTCATGACTTGCATGTTAATCAATTTATAATTTATTTGATATCAAATATTTATTTAGAGGCAAATAAAGGGAAATCCAGGTAAGGTGAATCATTACTTACCTTGCGAGCACACTATGTCAATAATTTCAACTAATATTGAAAAATTTCTTCAGAACCTAGCATTCTCAGAATTATAATTTTATCAAAATATGGTCATGATAATTTTAAATTAAAATTCTAAGTCTTCAATACCCTAGGCTCTAAACAAACCTAATAACTACCCGACATCAACATGATCCTAGTACTGCATTGGAATTGACCAACCTAAAATCAACTTGGTGTTATAGTTATTCAAAAGAGTATATCATAAGGCATATAAATTTTAATTACTTTATTATGTTCAAAATTTTCAGATTTATATTTTAAAGAAATAAGTCCCTGAAACATATTATGCAGTTTAAATACTGAATATAATATTTTTACAGGACATTTAGCAATCTAAAATTTTAATTGTATTTTGTTGTACATCTTAAATTACCCCGCTTCTAGTTTGCAGAAATTAATCATATATTAAAATATACAAATTTAATAACAAGAAATCTGAAATTAGTGCTAAGATATGCCGAAAATTATTTTACACAAATTTAACACAGAATTTTTATTTTCCATAAATTAAGTTTCTAAAATATAAAAATATGGAAATTTAATTACTATCAATTTAGATTGCTGTTATTTACCACCGAGAAATTAATTTAAAGTATAATTAATATCATAACAGTTAAATTGCGAAATTTGTAATATACATAAAGCTAATATTCAAAACAGAGAATGTAGAATATGATCTTCAGAAAATTTAATTGCAAAAATTCAAAACAGATTTTGCTTTGCTAGAAAATAGATATTGGTGAATTCATTTCATAGAAATTAAGTTATTGAAATAGAATATGCAGATGTTTAGTTTTCAAACTATTTAACATTCAGAAGTTTTAAAACTAGAAAATAATTTTGAGAAAATTAATTACAGAAATTAAATATTTTTTTTGTGTTGAATTTATTATTACAGAAATTATTTTATAGAGGTTGCTTCTTCCCAAAACAAGATAACTCATGTATATAGAGAATTATTCAAATATTAAAATAATATGGAGAGAAAAGAAAGGTGGAAATTTGTTGTAGAAGCTTACAAGAAGTTGGCATTGATATGGGGATTCTATTGAGAGAGAAAGAAGAGAATAGAGATGGTCTTGGCATCTTAGAGTTTGAAGGAGGGAAGGAAGGAAAGAAAGAAAGCTAGAGAAAGAGAGAGAGCATGGAGTAGTGGGGTGCTCCTGCATAGGGGTTAAAAATGATTAGGAGGTAGGGAGTCCGACGTGCGGTCGGAGTCCTCCCTCCCCTTGCTCTTTCTTAATAAGAGAACAGGGAGGAGGAGTCCGACTTGGGGTCGGAGCCCTCCCCCTCTCCCTCTCCCTGTTTGCCTTGCACAGGTTGATCCGGTTTGGGCAAGTCTGGCTGTCACAGTCTCAGATTTCCCTTTTCTGTTATCAGGATCTATGTATTCTTGTTAAAGTTGTTGCTTATGGACAAATTTTGTTAGAGCTTTGGAGTCATGCTCAATGTCTTCATATAGACATTTTATTCTCTTGGAATCTTGAGTTCTGCGATAGACAGTTTGCCCCTAAATGTTGCTGGAATTATGATGCTCATCGAATCCTCGGGTTAGGCCCACACACCGTAGGTTTATCCTTGGATCTTTGTTTAGACTTGAGCCATAGATTTGAAACCTGATTTCATATTAGGTTGTTATACTCTCTTCCGCTTGGACTAGTTGGGTGTACTCAGGGCTATGTGGTGGCATCTCTTGACAAAAAGAAAGAAGCTACATCTTATTCTCGATTTGCTGGTGAGTTAATCAAAATTGCTTAGTGTTTTTTGTTTTTTTTTAGATCTTAACCATAAGCAGTTGTCAAATGACTGATTGACAATTGCTGCTTGGTGTCCTTGGTGTATGCAGCCAAAAGAACAAGCTAGTGACAATCTAGAGGTTAAATCATGTCTGGACTAATATTTCACAGGGGTTGGGTACTGTCTTAAATTGCATTTCATTAACCCATCATCATACAAAGATAAAAATGAAAAGAAGTTGTACTCCTAGCAATACAGATTGACAAGTATTGAGACTTGGAGTAGTTGGACTAACTAATTGATGCTTGGAGTGTTTCATCACCAATGATGATACCATCTTATGCAAATTGATGCATCTCAATAAATATCTCATTCTATTAAGCCATATATGTGAAGGCAAAAAATGATATGAAGTTGGTCATGTTATTTTGTTGTAGGCAAGGTCCACCAAATTGGTACCGGGATCCGTACTGGTCGGCGAACAGGTCAGTATGGTACCAAACCGGTATCGTACCGACACACAGTATGCTACCATTTTTTTAAAGTTTTTCAAGTTCAATTAATTGATAATCAATTTTTTTAAACTTTTTTAATGATTTTAAGTCTAATTTGATGTTTTTTATGTTTCTATGATTTCGGTTTAACCTAAATGATGCATCTTGTTGTTTTAAAATGATACAAAATATAAAATAATTAGTGGGATGTTGCATGCTACAAGAAGTAACATGAAATATCCTCAAATCAAGTAGTGAGGCAAAAATACTAAATAATATAATTAATTATATATGAAAGTACAATATACATACAGATATCTAAAATCTTGTCGAGTGGCAATGCCTCTCATTGATATTCAGATTATTAGCATAGTCAGGAGGAACATCAGCCCACCCCTTTAACCAAGTGGCGTTTTAGTCTTGTATGTTCATCCCATAAAGAACACACTCCAGGTTTTAAGCACTCTCGGATCTCTTGCTGAAGCTCTGGCTCTGAGAGGTGTTCTCTAGCTGATAAATTGATTGATAAAACGACTGTGAATGGGTCCATCCGAATAAGCCAGCAACAAAATTCAATCTGTGAGATGCTTCGGGATGCATAGGGTAGTAGCTATCGGAAGATGCCTCTGACGCATCATATCCATATCCGTATAGGTAATAGGCTGCCTGTGGTTATGGGTAATAGAATCCAGTATATGACTCGGAACCTGATACGTAAGGCTGCTTTGTTGTGACTTGGTCAAGATATTTCCAGCCTTTCCACATGTAGGGGTATGGTTGCATCCAACCGACTCTCCTTAGCCCTGCAATGGTGGGAGCCTTATGTGCTGGGACACTTTTTTTATATCTTGCTTTTAAGTCGGCCATGTGTATTGCATGTGTGAAGTGCTAGTTGCATTTTGATTATAGTTTGTTTCCTTGCCACTTCCCTTACCTTGATGCTGAGGTGTTAGCCTGCACTTTGTTTTATGTTTGGACAAATGTTTTCTCAGTTTTCTAGCATTTTTTTGGGAAATATTATTGAAAACTACCTACTTTTTGTTTCAGAGCAAGTGGCTACCAATACATACTCTTGCTGCATCAGGAGAGTTTTATCTTTTGGATGCATTACTAAAACAAAATGTTGATATTAATGCCATCGACAAGGTATGTTGTAGTACTCACTAAAACATTTTCCTCTATTGCATTGTTTATTTGACCTGCCAATCTGTTAAATTTTTTTTTAGGAGAAATAGCTTTTAAATACCAGTATTTATTTGCTTATATGTATTTGGGAAATTTTTTATCAATATTATTAGTGTTGTCCAGGATGGTTTATCAGCAATTCATAGAGCAATTCTTTGTAAGAAGCAAGCAATTTTTGACTACCTCCTTAGAAATTCAGCAAATCCTTTTGTCCGCGATAGAGTAAGTGAAATTATAAATTTATGATACCACTCATTATCATAACAGTTTATGAGTCTTTTTTCTGCATAAGCAATGGTTATCAGATATCATCTTGTGCTGATTAGCTGCATTTACCTTCTGGATTCTATGTCAAAGGTATTTATCCTCATGAATGATGCATTAGTCGAACCATTCTTCAATGTTTGAATTTCATCAATATCATGGGATTAAATTTGTCTGAGAATCTCAAAGATATTGTACAAGTTACATCTTTCTTTATTGTAAAATTCATAACCATAACCATAATTCAGGACCAGAAACTAGCTTGACATGATCCAACCCTGAGTTTTGTGGTACCGATTGTCAAGTGAAAGACCTATCCTGAGAGAGCTGATTGGGTCATGAACAATGAAATTATACTGGACCCAGCTTAATCCTAAAAAAGATTGGGTCATTTCTGATCAGAAGTTTTGACCTGAAATTTGGATAGGTTAGGGCATGGATCATGCCAGACCTAGACCCGCCCCCCAAAATGCTTATGCCCCAAAATGTTTACACCCCTTTTGATTAGTCCATGTTATGACAAATTTCCAAAATGATTAACACAATGTATTTCGTGGAAACCATGTTAAACGCTACAAAGCGCACCTCATTTCAACTTTTTTATGTGATCAATTCTATCTCATGGAACACTCACATATATTGATGGATCGCATGGTGGATGATCCACTCCAGATCATACTCTAAATCAGTTACCTAATAAGTTCTTATGGTAAACTGCACGTACTTCTCAAACAAATCACGCCCCTAAATTTAAGGACTATTTGTGGAATGGGTATATTGAATTTTGATGTATCATGCTAAGAATATAGTTCATGGGTTGTAGACACAGTTGTTGACCACTCGATGAGAGATATATGAGCGTGAGCATTAACTACCAAATGATTTGAGGAATAGCTGATTCAATACCAAGGTTGTCAAAATGTCTAGGTGTTCCTAGGCTGTGGCTCTCTTAATTGCCTAGGTATAATGCCTAGGCAGCCAGGTGAGCGCCTGGAGTTAAAAATCCCCAAAATTTTTGAAGTTTTAATATCAAAGCCTTGTATAATCAAAATATCACAAATATAATAATCCTAATCTGGATTTTTCTCTTTCTCTTGTTCGCTGCCCTAAATCCTCTAGCCACTTTTGGAGCAAAAGGTCTAGAATTAAGAGAAGGTCGTTTGATGGGTAATGTCCCTAGATAAGAGAAGACTCAAGATGGATGGCTGTTATCTTAAAGTAGTTTTAGAGTGATTTATGTAGAAGGATGGCAGATACAAGACATAAAATTTATATAGAAAGATGGCTGAAAGTTAAAGTGTTCAATAAAATTATATATAGTAGAAGCAAAGTTATCGATAGGAGGCCAAGTGCCAACCTAGGCCTCTGTGCGGTTGCCTTGCCTAGCAGCTTGGGGAGCTTGTTTAATATTCCTGTAGTCTACTATGGCTGTCATACACGTATGATGCACAATTCAACTATAGCCCCATTAACTTTGTAACAGGAATAGACTACTTGTCCCTGTGATAAGCTTGAGGCTAATCACTAATTTATTTCAAACCTTGCAACCTATTGACTGTTACAACTTTCAACTTTAGGGTCAATTTTTGACAAGTACATCCAAATCTTATGACTGCAATTAAGCTAAGCATAAAACAAAAAGAAAAATAGTGGCATTCCAGGACCCAGCTACAAAGAAGTGGTTTGCCTCAACATCGGTGGCATGTGCAACAGCGCATGGATGGTGATAACAGGGCACGTGTGCATGATGCAAGCAGTCCTGTGTATTGCTGTCATTTATGCAATACATGACGGACATGAATCACACCCACAGGCTCCAGGATCACCAATTATGCGCATATTGTACTTGCCACTAGTGGCGGGGTAAGCCATTCCCAATTGCAATACTTCATATTTAACTATATTATGAATATCACTATCTTCTTGTGATAAACTTAAGAAGGATTCTTATTTGTAAGAAAATTCTTTATATAAGGTATATTCTACCTTGATGTTAAATTGTTTATCTCAGTTCTTAATTACCCATGATTAGGCTGCTTGTGGGTCGGCATGGATCCGGATGGGAACAAGCCAAATCGGGTCCATATTGGAATAGAGCCAAAATATTAACCCAAGACCAATTCATTTCCATTTTGGTTGGACTGGATCAGGTTTATGATTTATTGAATTCATTGGTTTTTTTTTTTTTGGTCAAATCTGGTCAAAAATAACCCAAACACAAACCATAACACATGTATAAGTTGATTATTTAATTATATCATAAGTCCATTATGAAATAAGCAACATGTAAGTGCTGTCAAAATCCTATTCCACATAAGATCTGATTGATAACAACATGTAAATATATAGTGCACTAAACTTGGGTCAGTTCATGTTCAGATCAGTGTACATGCTTATCCAGATCCAGTCCATATTACAAACTGGTCATATTTTTCATTCCAAGCCTGATCCAAATAACTTTAATTCAGATTGGGCCGGGTTGCTTTTGTATTGGCTTCAGATTGGAAGTGGATAAATCCAATCCACTTGTGGCCCTACCAATGTTTGCGTATATGTTGATTTTTTGTAAATCATATCTCATGTTGAATTGAATTATTTTTATGTCTTGCTTTCAACAGGATGGAGCTACCTTGATCCATTACGCAGTCCAAACCGCAGCAAGTCAGACTATAAAGATTCTTTTGTTGTACAATGTTGACATAAACTTTTCTGATAATGTATGCGTGTAAATTTCATAATTGAGTTGTATTCTTTCTCTCTGCTCTCCACTTTCTAATGGAATACATTGAATTTCCTATGCAGGATGGATGGACTCCATTGCATCTTGCTGTCCAAACACGCAGAACAGATATCGTAAGGCTTTTGTTAATAAAAGGAGCTGACAAGACTCTAAAAAATCGAGTAATCCATCAACTAATGACTTTTTTGTTATATTTCCTCTAAAGGATGCATATAGTGCATTTTTTGAGTTTTACCTGTGATATTACCTTTCTGCAATGCAATTTACCTTCTTGTGGATGTAGAATGAGTTTTTTTATTAAATATGTGACATATACTAGTGTAGTTTAAATTTACTTATTTATATTTAGATGATGAACTCTTAGCTTCCAACTAATGAATGTTGCTTAGCATGAAATCAAATCTATGAAGGAAGGGAAATACTTTGCTATATGGATAAATGGAGTGACTATTACAAGTCATGAATTGTAAAAAGTAATTGGTGTTACATCACAAAAACATTCTTGAGCACACGATTATTGTATCATATGCTCAAAATGCTGCATTACCCCAAAGCCATGTTTGGTTTGCTAGAATGGGAGTAGAAAATGGGAATCAGATATCCATTACAGCCCATTCCAAAGTTTGGGGACTATTATAGTTAATGTAATCCTGATTTCAGTGGGTATCAAATTCCCATAAAAAAGGGTAGAGAATGATACCCGTGGGGGGGGGGGGGGGGTTGGGTATTTGTGAATCATTTTCCTAAAGTATCTCGTCTGTGGGAAAGAAGAAAAAGCCCCGTCTATTATGAGCCCTCGCATTTAGATCTCTTTACCCCACTTGGGATAGGAATGGGAAGGGGAAGTGGTCAATCCTAATGATTCACAAGAATGGATGTCTTGGGAATTGGAGAAGTATTCTTGATTCCCGTTTCTGACAGACCTACATGGCTCAATAGTAGATGATATGCATGTCGCTTTTCTTTTCGGATCTTATTCAAGTAAAATGGCTTCAAAAATCCTTCTGAGCCTTCAATAAAAATTTTGAGAGCAAATTGATGTATCTCCATTATCAGAGTGAAGGTCTAATTATTCTTTGTGCTACATTGCTACTACTGGAGATAGTTCTTAGATAATTGCCATAACATATGAAGCATTGGGAACTGCTTTGGAGTTTCCGGGCTTTCATTTGTAAGGTTGAGGTGATGTGTTTGCCTCATAAATTAAGAATTGAACCTGTTCTTCTTGTTCTCCTTCACTATCAGAAAACAAAGACATGATTTTGATCACCATACCTTCCTTAGAGGCTGTTCAGCTTGGTTTTACCCTCCTGGATGATCCTAGTGGCTGTATTGTTATTTTTAATGAATCATGAGTGCAATCAACTTTCTCCAGGGATCATTAGTAATTTCTCTGTTTTATGTCCCTTAATCCAAGGGGCATAAATCAAGCTTAGTTCTTTTGCTTCACTTTTTATTTAATATAGACTTATACATATGTTCCATTAAGCCCATTGCCATGGTTTCTTGTGATTTTTTGTTTAGTCCCGTATGTTTGATTAAGAACTGGGTTTGGCTCTCCCTCTTCTTTTGGTATCTGGATTCACTCTTCACAATTTTTTGTTCAATTGGTTTTGAAAGAAGAATCAATAGTTTCTTCAAGTACAGCCTGCAAAATATTGGCTAGAGTATGTTGTAAGAAAATGACTTAATGACATTTTCCTTGATTTTAAATACCTCACCAAGCCTTATCTAAAGAAGATTTGAGGAGAAAGTGGAGAAGTCCCACTTGCAAGTGAGGTCCTTGGATCATTATTTTTGAGAGGATATTGTAACTTGAATTATTCTTATTGATAATTTTTTCCTTAAATTTAAGTTCTTTGATAAGAAACAAATCAAAGGACATGAGATTCTTCATAAATTAAATGCTTTAATCTTGTTTCCTGTTGTGATTTATATGAGATTGTATTCTCATAATATTTGTATACTTCTATAACCTGGATGCTTGTCTTATTATCAATATATTTACTGTTTTTGATCATATTATTATAAATCCAACATTAAATAAATAGTTGCATCAATTATGAAAAGGGTTCCATGGGAATTTTGAGCTATTTTGAATTCTCTATTATATAGTTGCACAGGTTTCCCAATGTCTTCTATGCTATTGCAATTTTTCTTTATTTCTTCAATTTCTGATATTTTGCTTCCAAATTCCTATGTCAATCAGGGCTTTATTCTTGACATGAAAGCTAGCTTGTTAGATATCAAAATGAAGTAAATAACGAGCGATACAATCAAATTGTTGTTAGAAAAAATATAAGAAAATCAAATGATGTAACGGCCGATTGTAGGCCTCCTAAAGGAAAAATTGATAGCATTGGTCATCAGAAGAAAGATAACCAAATTATGTTATCATTACCCCCTGAAGATGAGATGGATAAGGTCTGCAGTGTTGGCTGAAAGCAAAATGTTATGATCAAACCAAAATATTTTCACTCAAACATGTCAATGTCAGCTGAAATCGCTTCAGATTGCCTGAGTTTTGCATTGTTGATTGAAATTGATTATTTTCAGTTCAATTGCTGTGATTTACCTGAGCTGATTGGTTTTGATTAAGGTTCCAAATATCGCATACCGACCCTACATCAACCAAGGGTGGGAATGTTATGCAATATATCACACACCATACCGACAAGTAGTATCGACTGATACGGCTTTGAGATGACCTGTACGCCTTATTTTGGCCTCCAAAATATTTTTTTTCCTGGCATTTCTCTTATGTTTTTTTGTCTTAATACTTTGTTTTTGCAAGAAATATAATAGAGTATAACTTTAGGTGTCCTGGTCATGGTATTCAATTTCCTAAAGTTTTTGTGTTGCTAGTTTGTTACATAACATAACCTGAAATTAAAAATATATTAAAAATGTATATATGTTTATTTTTTTTAGTTATGCTGGAGAATGCCACCAACCAGGATTTGAACCCTAGACATCTCACAATTGGAGTGGGATGCCAACTGGTTGAGATAAGGCTGGTTGACATGTACATATTAAAATTAACAATGGAATATATTGTGTTATTGGAAATCATTAAAATGGCTAATGTTATATTTTCAATTCGACGAACCATGTTATTTTATATTTTCTGGAAATGATTGAATTGACATTAACAATTAATAAGATTTCCTAGGTTAATTTTCTATGGTTTTTCTAATTTGAAAACACATCTGGAACACCTTTAGAACATAATTTGCAATTTTCTACTAATTGTCCTTGGTTTTGATCTTAAATTCATGCTTTATGGCATGAACCTGGTAATCAAAGATCATTTGATCCACCAATAACAAAACTTTCACATTGTTTTTTCATTTAAACACTTGATAATCATTAGATTTTTAAAAACAATTAAGGAAAGGGGAGGACAAGAATTTTTCTCGATTTGATCCAGTCCACGTCCGACCCAATCCATCACAGTTGCTTCAGATTGGAACCCGGAGAGACCGAGTCCCAAGAGGGGTGCGAGACTGTGGGACTCTCCAAACTGAGTTATCTTGGTTTGTCCCGCATCCTGACACTTGAAACTACCTAGTGACTTAGTAATTCATTGAGACACCAATTATTTATTTATTTTTTTTCTTTTCTCTTTTTTCTCATTTTTAATGGTTGCTTAAAAGTTTTGTTTGTTATTTTATTAAATTTGTGATTTTTTTGTTTCCATGATATGATTGATTAGTGATGTTTCATTTAAATTTAGTATTGGTACCATCATGGTTTGCGTACCACCTTGTACTGTCCGGTACTGGGTGTACCATACCGGCAGAAAATCAGTATGAAATACATCTTCAAGTTGGTACAAGCTCCGTACTGCCGCACCGAGATGCGTACCGTCCCATATCGAGGTGCGTACCGACCTCCATCGAGGCTTACCGAGGTGTGTACTGACCTCTATCAAGGCGTACCGAGGCGTGTACCAGCCCGTACCGAGGCGTATCGAGAAAAATGGTTGGAGAGCTATTTTAGCACATAAGTATATTGTACCGTATCATATAATACTGTATCAAATCGATAAGGTACCGATATAGTATTCGGTACTGAGATTGCGGACCTTGGGCACTCAATAAGCCTATTGATAGGTCTAAAAACACCTAAAACTTTATTAAATAAGAGCAACAAACAATGAAGAAAACAAAGAAAAGGGATGCCTTTGTTTCATTGGGATGCCATCCTATCCTGAATGTCGGAATAGAAGCCTCTTGATAGTGTAGCGACCAAGCACCAAACCGGGATGGATCCTGGTATTGGGATTTAATCCCTTGATTAAAAGCCTCAAAAACCCATATTGAGTGGTTTCGGCTAGTATCACTTGGTTTGGAATCAACTTAGGCTTGATATAAATTGAGTTGGACTCGATATCCTTAAGTCGTGTTGGTACATTTCCAATATAGGTAGTTTGCCACTGTTTTGAAAGATTCTATAGTGTACCAGCCTGTACAATAGGTGGTAAACCTTGGTTTTGATTGAAGCTAACCAAAGTAGTGCTAAAATCTTTATATTGAGATGTTTTCCTTATGGCTTTCTTTTTATTGACCATGATTATAAATTAAAATTTACACTCTAGAAAGGGTTTAAAACTTTGGTGCAATGGTAAGGTTGCTCTATTGTGTTTTGGTGGTCGCTGGTTTCAAACCTAAAAATAGATGAGGGTAAGGACTCTTCCTAAACCCCATAATAGGTGGAGCCTAGTGCACTGAGCTGCGCTTCTTTACTTCTAGGAAGTGGTTTTGCAAGTTAAATTGGAATTTTGCAAGTTTTAACTTTAACTAAGATACAGAGGCACATAACTATTAGTTTACAAGAGATGTACCGGGAGGTCCGAGACATTTTTTTAGAGTACTTTATTATATTGATGTCTTAAATTCATGGGAACTAAGCATCATCTTGTACTCCATGCTTAAATTTGATGAAGTATCACAGAATAACATGAACTGTGCTATCTGAAAAGTTAACTACTATTATTTCTATGTCAAAGTGTAGATTATTATTCTCATCAAATATCAGATCATAATTTGAAAATTTTGTTGAGTCTATTTTCCTTGTTTTTTCTATTTTTATTCTTCATGGACTTCAACATTCTATGAAAGCTCCAGCCCATGAAAACTCTATGATGAACACAGAGATATCAAAAGTGTGTGACTTGGAGCCTCAACGTGGCGCATGCTTGTTCTTTTTGAGTGCCTCTTCTGGCCTGAACTCATTGGAGGCTAGGTGCTAGATCTGTGCCTGTCATGCACATTCAAAACACTATCTTTCCTTTCTTTCTTTGTCCTTTTTTTTTTTGGGGGGGGGGGGGGGGGGGGTGGCGGCGTGTGGGTGTGAGGGAGAGATGTATACTTCAATCTTCATGCCATTCCGCAATAGAAGTGGTGTACACTTCAATCTTCATGCCATTCCGCTTTTGCTTGTCGTCATTTATGAATCTTGTTCTCTTTCATATCATTGCTTCCTTTCTTATGGTTCATATTTCTCATGAAGATGTGTCACACATTGCTTGTTTGATTGGTTGGAATGTGATCCTCTAGCAAATGAGGAATATATGCCTCATGGTTCATGGAGAGTATTTAATACAGAGAGAGAAAAATGTTTAATTAATACATGGACACAATATGTGTTGATATATAGACAGAGCTGAATGTTACTTGGTGCTCGTGACTTGATGACTCTGAAAATAGTGATACAGAGTTCTTTGTTGCCTTGATGAATGGGAGATACATGTGATCATTATCTTCCATCCCACTATAAACATCTCAGGAAACGTAGTCTTCTTTCAATGTCTTTATGACTTCGCAAACAAGCTTCCAAGCCTGGGTTTACGGGGCTTGGCACTTGAAATATGTTCGTTGAGATTGTGCTTGAAAGATCATCACCATAAGGGGGCTAGTCTCCGTGATAAGGAGGAAGATTGTTTTGTGGTCTTGAAGTAAAAAGTTACCTGTATCACATTTTTTATTGTTAACTACAGGGCCTCAGGCTGCACTCTTCTGTGGTTTGGCCTTTATAGATGCATATTCCTATTCTGGTGAGCCCCCCCCCCTCTCTCTCTCTCTCTCTCTCTCTCTCTCTCTCTCTCTCTCTCTTATACTCCGTGGATGGGCAGAGTGACCATGGGTCTGCTTCTAATAAAGAAAGGAGCATACATATTATATGAAGGAACTATCTTGTACATTACATCTAGGTTTCACACGGACTAACATATACCTAAAATGCTACTTGTGTGCTAATTTAGTTTTTTGAGCACTTTTCATTTGGTTGCTTGCAAAGTTCGCTGTCTTGGTACTAGACCTTGTAAGTGTTGGTATGCTCGGGATGGGGTCAGTTCGGATACCAAGACTCGGTAGGCCTCTTATATTGAGTCTCGGTTTGGTACTAGTACGGTACGGTATACCTAAATGGGGAATCTTGGTTGATCGTTTTACGCTTTTTAGATGTTGCTTTGATATTTACTCAACATGAATTTGTAATTTGAAACCTGTCCTTGTTTGTGTTCCTCATTATTGACATTCCTTTCAGGATGGGTTAACACCACTTGATCTCTGTCTTTACTCTGGCCGAGATTTAAGAACTTATGAACTTATAAAGTTACTGAAGGGGCTTCCATTGTCAAAATCACGCTCTTGAGGCTGCCTCTGCTGAGAAACTTCATTGAATTATCAGCGGGTTTACAGTTACCATCTGCACATATTTCTTCACAGGTAAGGTTTTTCTGTCTCTATTTGTTTTGCTTTCTACTGGTCTTGTCAATGTGATAATTATTGTATCCTTCATGTTGGGGAACTCCAGGTGATTGATTTGGTGTCAAACAGTGAGCATTCACTGGAGTTTTTGGATCTAAAGCTACTAATCCCAGCTTGGCATCAGTTAATAAGCACATTACACTCCCCAAAGTTTATTGCACCTTGGCTAGTTTTGGTTGACAGCTAGACCGTCGTTGAAGATTCCACTGATGCTTAATATGATAGAGAACACGATCTGAAAAATAAAACATTGCTTAGCACTTGCAATCATGAGAAGGAATCATGTAGAGTGAAACTAGATTCAAAGTTAAATTGGTGATAACTGCATTTTATATTTTTCAGATCTTGCTTTTAGTCTCTTTGCTAATACAAAGAATATTTTGTTGATGTATACTGCTAGATGGATCTAGCTGGAAAGGTGCAAATATTCTTTTTGTTTGCGGTCTTGTATCCAGCTTTAAAATTAGCTATTCATCAGAATTATCTAGCTGAATATGCTACAATAGTTATGACAAGATTCCTGCAAATTTCAGAATCTTAGTGGTTTTAGTTGTAGCTGCCCATTTGATTTCACTTTTTGTTGGCATATTGAAGGGTCTTTGCTCATAACTCTAGTTTTCCTTTTTCTTGTTGTATACATGTAGATACATATGGTAGATTAGTTTTTTTTGCAGTTTACCCACTAATTATAACGTACTGGTCAAAACTAAGATATGTATGCTTAAAAGCTTGTATATATAATTTTCAGTTTGATATTCAATCTGATTTTTAAATCATTATGTTGTTAAAGCATTGAGATACTGGTATAAAGGGTGGCACCTGTTTTTCTTAGGAATGGTACATTACTGACTTGTGCCTGAATCTCGGGATGGTGCTACGTACCGCATCATACTGGTGTGCAAATTTGAAGTTTTTTCTTTTTTTCTTTGTTCAATTTTTTGAGGTTTTGATATGCAATATTGATATTACATCAATCCTTTTTTCTGTGTGTAGTATGGATATAAATTGAATTATAGATCTTTTGATTTCTACTGTATTTATCTTATTATCATTTTATTTTTTTATTTTTTTTATCAATTATGAGAGTGAATTGTCTCTACCACAGAATAATTTCTTTCCTAGTTTTCCATTTATGGCTAAACTTATAACTATTTGGATAGGAGGATTCAAAGTCTTGAGTATTTATCTTATTATCATTTTATTTTTTTATGGCAAAATCAATTTGAGAGTGAATTGTCTCTACCACAGAATAATTTCTTTCCTAGTTTTCCATTTTATGGCTAAACTTATAACTATTTGGATAGATGGATTCAAAGTCTTGAGGATTTGCATCTGGGAACTTAGATTTTCTATGGATTCAGGTTTTCTATGGTTTATTTAGTCGGCATTAATTTTATCAGATTTTTATATTTCTGTGATTGAATAATTTTAGCATATTTTCATAATTCTATTTCTGGTATGATTTTTGTATTAGGTTTAATACCCAATCATTTTATTTTTCACACTCCATGGTGTCAGCTAATTGGCCTTCCACCTTTTTTTTCAAAATAAAATTGCCATCCTTACCTATCCAGATGGCTCGACCAAAGATTGACTTGGTCCTGATGGTATTGTGCTTATTTCGATGTACCATTGGTTTATACTTTCATTTTCTAACAAATTCAGCTTCATCATTCCCCAAATTTTGCGTCCATGCAACATAGCCTTCTACAAAATCAGGGCTTCAATAACCAGGAAAAATCTAAATCTGTTGTTCTATTGTTGTTCAAAATCCATTGTAATGCTAGTGAATTTTATAGGCTATTTCGTAATGTTACTTACAAAATTTAATTAATTAATTAATTCATTGATTTTGGATAGGAGAGCAATGTGGCCTCTTTATGTGGTGTAATGAATTGTCGAAATAGATGGACCATGAATGCTTTTGTGGTGGACAATAAAAAAAATAAAAGACTTGAAAAGTTGGAGGTGGTTAAATATTATCTAGAAAATTATAAAAATATTTTTGCTAAAGACTAAATTATTACTCGAGACAGGTTTTGATCATCTTTTTTGCTCTTAAGGATCTTGAATCCTTATCATTTTAAGTCTATAATATTCATTGCGTTCTACTTATTGTAATGTATTCCCTGATCTGAATTATATATTAACTTATCATCTTGTGAAATGTGTAAGTTGCCTGGAGATTATCACAAACTCTAGTAAATGATTATTATATGGTAAGTAGGTTCAACTATTATATCAAACAAATTAGAGACTACTTTTGAATCTATTTTGTGTACCTCAGAAGACAAACATTTGACTCCTCTCTCTCTCTCTCTCCCTTAATGCTGGTGAGGGCAAGGATGGAGATGAGAAGACTGAGGAGATGAAGATGAGAAGACTGAGGAGCTCGGGTATGGGGGCTTCTCCTCTCCCTCTTTGTGTTGATGTCAGTGAAGGCAAGGATGGAGGAGAGCTCGGGGAAGACAGAGAGGAGAAGATGGATGACGTGGACGGAGAGTTTAGTGATGGCGAGCGCATGGGCCTCTACCCCTTCCCTCTCTCTCTTCGTCCCCTTGAACATGAAAGGGAATATAGATGAAAGAGGCATCATGCCAGGCGCATAGTTGACAGCCTCACATCCGTATGGTTTTATTCCTATAGAACATGCAAGACCTGTCTTTTTAGGTATATTTAATATATCAAAAATTTCAGACAGTGGTTCAGTAATAATAATACTAAATTTAACATAATAATTCAAATGGTTCGAACAATTCCATGAGATAAAGAAAATCTTGCAAAAGTTCTTGTCAGTTGTTTATTTAAGCTAAATACATTCTCATATATTAATTATTTAACCTTGATGACACTCCACCTAGACCAAGGCTTAGTGCATTTAACCAAGAATATCATGTGAATATTTTACGCCGATCACTTGTTTGGATCTTGTTGGATTTTTATCATTTTGGTATCAAAACACCATGATCTTTTTTATAGAGTCTATATATCATGACCAAAAAATCCTTATAATTATGATTTGGTAAATTTGAACTGCAAGCAATTTCATGACTTTAGGGTCATTCCACTTCACCATGAATTTCATTGACTATAATCCTTATATAGTTTCAATTTGTTTTTATAATCTTAAATCTTGAGTCTATTATGTCAAACATTTAAACAGGAGGATGCTTTAGAAGAGTTTTCCCTTATTTTTTAAAACAAGACTATTTAATTGGTTTATAATGTCTGATCTTCTCTTGTGATATCGGTTGTGGTCTCTAGGGCTTCAATTTTGTATTGGGGCATGACACATCCATTCAGTCCATCATCGAAGTGCTTCGATCTCAAAGCCCCCACTCTCAATCCAATGATTGAGCCTGTGAAAGTACATCTAATGTTGTTTCATGTGAAGGACAACCAAAACCCGAGAAGGCGGGGAAGGGAAGTGTCATCTCGATATATGGAGAAATAAGCAGTTGGCTCCATTCAAGAGAGTCCACACAGTAAGGGAAGCAGGGTTTGTATCATTCGTGTGAAAAGGAGGATTCACCTTTCTTTGCATGAATCTATCATTGGATCATGCAAAAGCCGCTTCGAGATCTAGTGGATGGATGAGAGGAGAATTTTGGAATGCAGGGTGCATTCCAATGGTTGACATCATGAAAAAAGATCAATCATTTTTTTGCGCGAAAGTTACATTCCGGACCCATACGGCAGGACGGGGTTTGGCTATGATGGTCTTAAAAACCTGGGTTTTGGGTATGACTCTTATTTGCCTAAGGACTGGGCTTTCTTGAAATAACATTGGTCATGGGAAGCGTAGCAGCACTCTTGGAAATAAATGGAATGTCTAGGAAAAGGAATTGTGAGAAATTATGTACGTCTCACCGTTAATAATGTACCATTTATAATATACGTAGAAGGGTGCTTATAGAATAATGTGAAAGATGTGAAAGACTGGAGGCCCTTGAAGCCTTTCTTGCATGGATTGATATCCCGTTTTGATAGTGGAAACCGGTATTTCAATCAGAAAAAGATGGTGGAAACCGGTATTTCAATCAGAAAAAGATGGTAGAAACCAGTATTCTTTAATGTGAGAGGTTGTATTAAGCATATATTTTCACAACCTTCATGACTTCCCAAGAGACTAATAATTAATAATTACATATAAAGACTGGCATTAAGCATATCTACGTAGTACTAATAAAGAGAGTGACAAGAGCGAAGTATTCGCGGACAAAAGCTAGGGTTCTATTTATAATCTATTAAAAATCGAATGTTTTTCCAAAAAAAATATTTCAATGCTAACATACAGAGAGGATCATATATGATTTCGAACATATAAACTTTATATTTATATTTCGAACAAAATCAACTTTCAGAGGATCCTACTTTGAACTATATCTCCATCACTTTCGTTGTCGATGAGTAAGCTCGTTTTACCAAGAGCTACCATCATGTACATTTTCTTTATCCTTTGATACCATGTCAAAGATCCTATTCACTTTTTTGGGATAGAATTGTATTTGTATTAGGATCATAAAAATTCAATAAGAAGAAATCTTGATCCATATCCTCTCTTCACTTGGATATTTAATTAAGTAGAGAGTATGAGACGACATCTTTATTTCACAATCAAATAGGATTCAATTGGTTGGCTAGGTCAGGAGGTACTGATCAACTTTCAAAATTTTCTTGCATTTATGATCTAGGTTTTCTTAATGGTTCTCATGTGCGGCAGCTTCTCTAATAACTAGGTGGCTTAAATCAGCTTTATTCTTATTAGAAGAGGTTGTTGTCGACCGAGTCTCTCTTGTCACAGTGAGGGTTTGTCTTTCTAATAACTTTTAAAAGAGATCGGAGATACATACTAACGATGTAATGGAATGGGAGATTTAAAAATTCATTCTGATGATAGATTGGTATAAAAATAAGATTATGTATTTGATGCAGTATACCTACAGGCTATATATGTGAACAATCTCCCTAGAAAAATTAATTTTAATTGATGTTATATAATACTTTTCATAAAAAAATGTTTTTCAAGTATGGAACAATATCTACCAACCTACTAGTCCAACAAAAAAACACTTGAATAATTAGAAGTAATAAATTGATTTTGAAATTCACGGAGCAAAGCAATTAAACAAACATTAGCCGTTTGGGTTGCATGTGGTGGCTTTAGGTCTCACAAAAGGAAGCGACAATAAAAGAAAATTTTGAATTTTAACATAAACAAGGTTGCTCCTCTTATTGTATGAACTTCATATTTTAAGTGATATATAAATAACTAATTTATTATATAAACAATATTGCCAACAACTATTAACCCAGTTGGCTGGCATCTCATCCTTAGTGTCTTGCCAATGGATAACACAAGCCTGGATGAATTGTGCATAAATGGTTAAGTTATCCAAGTATTTATCTATGATTTACTAATTGTAATCATTAATGTATTAGAAAAATTATATCTAAGTATTTCTTTCGAAATAAAGTTATAAATGGTTGCTCTTGCTAAATCATATATTCATATATAATAGATTTATAAGTGTGAGTGAATATTAGGATTGAGACAAATATTGTATCATAAAATTCCATGATAATTGATCTTGGATAGCCTATCTATACACCAAATTAAATAAGTCATAAAATCATCCAGCCCAAAAATAGGGAGGGTGTTGCCATTAAAGATTCGCAAGAACACTGTCTTCCCTTTTTTTTCATCTGAAAAGAAAACTACCCCCTTTCTTTCACGTCTTAGAATGTTATGATACAAAGGAACTAATAAAAGTATAGATAACATCAATATATATGAACCGTCCATGAATGGTTAAGTTATATAAGTATTTATTTATGATTTGGCAAGTATATTCATTAAAAGAAGTACTATTTAGAAGTGGTTTTCTTTTTGAGATCTAAAATTATAAATGATTGCACTTGCTGAAGCATACATGCAAGCATATGTAAGTGTGAGCGAGCATTAGAGTTCGGACAAATGTTGTATCATCAATTTCCATGATCTTTTTATCTCGGATGGCCTATTTATATTAAACACAACCGAATAATTCATAAAGTCACGCGGCCCAATGAGGAGGGTGATGCCACTCGGGACCAGACAATAATTTTATAAATTAGATGTTGCTTGGATTGGGAAATCTATTTTTAAAGTTACTATAGCAGATTCACTAGAGCACTCTCCCTTTTATTTAAAAGGAAAGCTACCTCCATTCTTATCGTTTAGAACATTATGAAACAAACAAACAAATCTATTTGAAAAACATGAATGTCCCGTTCCCCTCGTGTTCAACATTTTGTGTCTTTTTTTTTAATGGATGAAATCCAAGTATTGCGGAATCAATCCTCTTTCTTTTATTTTATTTTTCTTGGGATCTTGCCATGCATTGCTGTCCCTATGTTGGCTTCTTCGTAAAGGTAAAGCGGTTAGAAAACTGTTTCTAACTGTAATTAATTTGATTTCCGAAGAGCTTCGAAGAATACAATGGACCTGGTATTTATGGTTTTGTGCTCCTGGAGCGATGGAGATCATGTAATTTCTATCTCATAAGATAATTTTTAATTAGATTTACACTTAAGTGGAGAGGTGAAAATATCTATCTCCTGCAACGATAGATGCCAAATTTTCAAGTTTTCTAACCATGTCCCTCCCTGGATGCCTAAACCAAAAAGGTAAAATTTCACACTTTTGTAGAAAATTCCAAGCCAAGTGAGGAAAGGTTTATATATAAAAATCCAAAGAGAAATCCCAAAAAAAAAACCATAATTCCAACCATGCACACAAACTAAAATATGTGCCTCCTGTCCAAAATTTCCTACCAGCGCTTTCTTCTCTCTGGCATAGTGGCATATGTCCAACGTTCCAGCTATTTAAAAAAGAAAGAAAGGAAAGAAGGAGGGCATCATGATTACGTAAGAAGTAATGTTCTTCTCGCTTATGGTTATGCTTTTGTTGTATATCTTTTCCAAAGAAATACCCTCTTTGCTTTCCCGAATACTATTTAATGTAAAGGAGATACCCTTTAATCCACTTTTATGCCGTTGTATATATCTAAGCACCGCATAAGATAGAGAGCCTTCTTTTCTTCCTCCAATTCTTTTCATTTCCTTCTCTTCTCTCCGAATAATTCAACATACAAAATGCCACGATACTCAATATAAAGTAGTACACGGATGAACTCCTAAGCATCCTTCTATCACACCTATATGACGCATTGGAGACCGTTGTCAGAACAATCCTCCCTTGCATGATACCATGATATATAAGTGGGGTCCGGAGAATGAATGCATGGGTGATGATTGGTGAGGGGAGAGGTGGGCAGTAGAGTTTGGGATTTAGAAATCACAATACGCATTGGTAAGTGGTAGATAGGAATAAATGGGAGATGGTTATTTTAAATGAGAGAGACCAATGGATATAGCTGCCTATTTATTCCATTCAATTGAGATGCAACAACCCACTCCCTGTCTCCTCTATATAATCCTTGCAACCCTTCCTTTTCTTCACACACTAACACACACTCTCTCTCTCTCTCTCTCTCTCTCTCTTCCCCACCCTCCTCTCTGTGACCAAGTCATATGCTTCGAGATAATAGAAAGGTTTGTGATGGTTTGTGGTCTGTAGGAATGGAGGCTGACAGAAGAGAGTGAGCACATATGGTGTTTTTCTTGCATGGGGAGGGAGACTCCATGCTCGAAACTATTTGTGCTCACTTCTCTGTCTGTCAGCCACCATGCACCAACTCCCTGTATTTTGGTGCAGGCGTTGGTGTTGCTCTTTTCCTGCAGATGTTTTACTTGGATGCGTCATGGGTGTGTACTTTCTTTTATTATTAACTAGTCACTGTAGATGGCAGGTAGTCTTCCAGTGCAGCCCCAGCACCCTCGTTGTTGATTCATGGCCGGTAGTTTTGGAAGTAGCAATCGTAGTTATTTTAGCAAAGATTTCCATAACATGATATATTGGTGGCTTATATATGCAGGATTTATCAGAGGCCCACAGCGGGGGAAAAAATATAATTTGAATGATGAGGTTACGTAAAAAAAGAGGAAAAAAATGGAAATCATTTACCCTTAACTCAAGGTATATCATTGACCTACCAAACCAAGTAATGCTCTCCTCATCATATTACATTAGTAATCAGGCTCCCTGCATCCATGGTTCTCAAATTTGGCCAATTATCAAAGGCCTTTTGCTACTTAGTGTATTCAACAATATGCTGACATATATAATACAACAGGATTCAGGGAAGCATGGAAGGCACCAGTTGTTGGATCAGAGTGACGTCTTATTTTACTGCAGCAAAATTTTCTTTCTGTCAGATTCCCCAGTTCAGCAAGCCTGATTGGTTTAGCAGACGCTGGCTGTCTCACTGGAGGCATGGAGAGCATGACCAGTTGAACCACTGGCTAGTTTGGTGCGATGTTACTTGAAAGCAAACGATCAAGAGACGTTAAGGCACCTAAACGACTGCTGCGATTCTAGAAGAATACATGCTTGTTTATAGTTTTCCATATACTTGATTCAAGGCTGACTTTGATACCAACAAATACTGTTTCCTGTTTTGTAATATGGACTGCACTTAACATTCCTACCAAGGTTGAACCGTCGTGTATTTAGGTCACTGTTTCAGCTACTTCAAACATGGAATGCAGAGTGAAAAAGAAAATGATGAATAATTATTTAAAAAAAATTAAAGATTATAACTAGATGATTTTTGCAGCAAATTATCTACCGCAGAGTCCTCTTTGTCATATGCCTTGCTACAATTATAATAATTATAAGGAAACGACTACAACTGAAGCCTACTATGTTTTGCTCAAACCCTAGCGTCGACCATCCAACCTCAGAGCAATTGCATGTGTTTTTGGTATCATGTAGACAACAATTAGATATAATGTATGTGATTGTTGTCAAATGGAATGGCAATAGCTTAATGTGGAACGCGAAACACTTCTTAATTCCAAAAGAAAATGTTCATGAAGCTACATGCAACCGGAGGTCATCCGAGCGTCAAGATCCGGAGAAGACAGATTCAGCTTGCTCCTGATCCCAAGTGGTTCAGGGGAGCTAGAGGTTTCGGTGGGAAACTTTGCGTGGGACCCAGGAGGATATTGCTTGTTTGAAGGAGCGTTTTTCTCAGGTGGTGTGTTTCATAGCAAAGGAGCTTGATCAGAGTTCCAATTGGTGGAAATCAGCCATTTTAGGTAAGTTTATGGGCAAGGGTTTCCATTAGACTTCATTCAAAAATCACTGAGGGTAAGGTAGAATTAAGCCACTTTTGGAAGGCCTATTGCTATTTTCACTTTTTTTAAAGGAGGTGAAGACTAGGGTTCTGACTCGAGGACCCTGGTCCTTGGCTGGTAATTGTTAGCCGTGAATGGAGACCCACCTTCAGACCTAGAATGGATCGGCCGAGATATGCTTCTATCTGCATCCAACTCTCACACCTACCACTGGAGTTATGGGAAAAGGAGATGATCTTAAAGATCATCACAGTAGCCGGTAAGCCTCTGTTCTTAGATCAGTGAACAAAGGGCAATACAAGGTTGGAATTTGCCCAGGCTTATGTTTAACTTTATCTAACCAAGAGTGTGTGTCCTAGTACCAAGCTCTAGATCAATGATACCACCATACAATAGGAGTTCATATATGAAGATCTTTCGAATATATGTTATATATGTGGGAAGATTGGGGCCACAATGGAGGACTGTGGTTGCTCTTGTGAAGGAGGTTATGCCGGCAACAGATCTGTGTTTGGTCCTTGGATTTGGGCAGCTCGAGTTCCTCCTACATAAAGAGTTTCTACCCAAGAAGCGTCAGAAAGATGGGACTCTCTTACACCATCTCCAATTTCTATGCAACCTGCATCGGAATGGGTACAACCATGGCGAACTTCTAAGAAGTCACCCTCGAAGCCCCCAACATCACTCGTGACTTTGGCATCAATAGTGCCGATTTCTCAGTTTGGACCCTCAGCAACATTTGAACTCCCAGAATAGTGGGGGGGGGGGGGGGGGGTTTGGGGCTTAGTGCTAAGTTGCCAGGGTTAGAGACTCCTCAACATAAGGTGGTGGTTCTAGAGGAGGGTGGAGGTGCCTCATCGGTGCAGTAGTAGGGGTCCTCATCTCTTAAGTCAAAAAATGTGATTAGTCCGCCGAAGAAGAAGGTATGGAGGATGGTATCGACCAACCCTGGTAGCTCTTTGGATTACTAGTGTTTTATTGGGTCGATGCCACCAACACTAGACCACTGAGGCTGCTATTATTCTGCCACAGTCCATAGGTATTGCAACAGTTAATCATAAAACTCATGTTCAACTGTTGAAGCAGCATTTGGTGGCTTCCAAAAGCAATTCTCTATGTTTTATCATCCAGCATGATCTCCATTCAATTAAAGAGAATTATGGGCATGTGATAGAGGGTCCTTCTGGGGATGTTCGTCATGAATGTCATAAGATGGGGGAGTGGGAGGGTCTCTAGCTCCTTTTGAAGAAGTTTAATGAAAATATTAATGTGTAACTGTAGGGTTGCAACCAAGTCCCCTTTTATCAAGTATGCTAGGTTATTGATTGGTTAGTTTTATTCAAAAATATTTGCTTTTCTTGAGGCTAGACTCTTGGAAGAGTCTATGCCTCGGATTAAATAGATGATGTGTCCGATTTGGGATCATCATATGAGGCCAGCTATTAGTTTATTTGGAGGCATGACTGTTGTTTGGTGTAAAGATACAGGAGAGGTTAATTTCGTGCATGTGGATCGGCATGTATGTTTTGACATCATCATATTTAATCAGGATTAGTTTTGAGTGCTTGAGATAGTTTATGCCAGCACAAGTGGGGTGTGATGGCGAGTGCTATGGGATTTGGTGTCCACTATAGGCTTGTCACTCTTAATTGGTGACTTTAATGTAATCTTAAATGCTAATGACAAAAGAGGGGGGGGGACCCTTTAAGGTGGATTTGCTATTCGGAAATTCCAAGCCTTCATCCATACTAGAGGGCTCATTGATTTGGGATTTCAGGGGCTGAAGTATACTTGGTGTAATAATTGATTGGGTTTGGCGCATGTTTGAGAGCAACTTAATTGGGCCTTTGCCTTTGAAGTTTGGCTTTACCTTTATCATGAACCTCAAGTTAGTCACCTTACTAAATTCTCTTGTGACCATTGCCCACTTCTGATGCGTGTTGGTATTCAGGAGGTGGACAGGGAGGCATGGCATTGTGAAGGTTCTTATTTTCTAGGGGTTTGATTGTCTAAATTGTTATCTAATGTAAAACATAAACTTGGGCAGTGGAATAAGATAAAGGTTAGAAATATTTTCAGAAAAGAAGATGTTATTAATGCTACTGCTCTCGATTTTCAAGAGATAAAGGCACGACAAGGAGGGTTAATGCATGAGTAGCACATGCTATGATTATCTTACCTTCGGGTATTCCATAGAAATCTTTGTATGTAGGAAATTGTGGATATAAAAATTCAGAGTGTATAGCTTAAAGTGGGGGATGCCGATACTATGTTTTCCCTTACAAAATGAGGCAAGTAATAAAATTGAGAGTGAGGAAGGAATAAGAACCCTATTACTTAATCATTTTAAAGCTAGATGAAAACTAGAGTGGCAATTAGAAGAGGAGTATGTCCCTAAGGTGGCGCATACACTTACTGATGACCAAAATGTGGCCTTGATCACTTCAGTTACGGAGGATGAAATTGAGGTGGTGCATGGTTCGCTCTATGTACCTTGATAAGGTACCTGGTCCATATGGGGTTCAATCATTCTTCTTTCAAGAGTTTTGACTCAATATAAAGAAAGAGGTGGTTGATGCTATAAAATATACTTTTTTAAGTCTGCTTCTATGCCAGAATCTTGGGAACAAATATATGTAGCATTACTTCCTAAGAAATATAATCCCTTACATGTTGTGGACTATGGACCTATCAGCCTATGTAATACAGTTTATAAAATTGTTCCAAATATCCTTGCTAATCGGTTGAAGTCAGTTCTTCCTTCTTTAATTTCTTCATCTCAGGGTGCTTCCATACAACAGAGGAATATTATTGATAATATACCACTAGCCCAAGAAGCTAATGCACTCTTTGATGAAGGCACCACGCACTCGAAGTTTAATGTTGATTAAAGTAGATATGGAGAAAGCATTGTATAGGGTCCAATGGAAATATTTGATTAAAATCCTTCATCAATTTCATTTCCACCATAGATTCATCACATGGGTCATTGCATGCATTTCACAACCTCAGTTTGCTTTGCTTATCAATGGTTCTCCCACAAAATGGTTTTATACACTGTGTGGCTTGCGGCAAGCTGTCCCTTATCTCCTTATCTTTTCATTCTATGCTTAGAGATGTTATCTGTCTCCTTGCAGGGTGTTGTTTAGATGAAGCTACAACAGGCTTATTTTCTAAGGCCACAGGGTCTCTATTTCTCTCATATTTTTTATATAGATGACTGCTTGTTGGTCACTTGAGCTATAGTAAGAGATGCTTTAACATTAAGATTATTACTTCAGGCTTACTCCTTGATGTTTAGGTAGGCTATAGATGTTGCAAATTCCCATATTATTACTTTAGGTGTTAGGTTGTGGGGTGGAGGTGAAGGGCTCTATCTTTTGTTGGAAGGGCAACCCTTCTACAATCCATATTATCTTCTACTCCCTTATATGCACGTCCCCTATTTATATTCCTCTCCTAGTGGTTAAATGACAGTGAATCCTAGGTTCTTCGGTATTAAGCATGCTGAATTTTATTTTATTTTTTAAACCATGGTTGAACCTGTTCGGGTTGCCTACGTACCCCTTTATAAGGGGGATCAAGTCATACGTAGTTCTTTTTAAGTTTTAAAACGTAGCGGAAAAATCGAATCAAACAATTTAATTCATGCATGCTTACAAGATCAAATCTAGAAATCAGCACCTTAAGAACACATAGGATTATGCCGAAATTGTTTAAACAATTATGCTAAAACTTTCATGCATGATTAACTATCAGATCTGAAACTTAAGAACTCTATTCTGATTAATCTCCGAATATCCATCGAATGGATTCTGGAGATAACTCCGTGAGGAGCCCCAAAGGAGGGTAAAACCTCGGAGAATCAGACCTAGACCCTGACTCCAAAATAAAATATTGATGTGGGATTAATACCTTTTATGATGGAAGAAACTTATGGATCTGATCCTTGACTTCATAGCCACGCACATGAATGGCCTCTATGAGAAGTACACGCGAAGCCCTAGGTAGATCGTCTTCCGCGGGAATGCTAGCTCGCGCAGGAACGTAGCAATGGCTGAAACTTTCTCCTTCTAAACACTCAACCTTTGATTGTTCTTCAAGGAGATGGAGGATGGACGTGAGGAAGAAGGAGAAGAAGGGATGGAGGCCCTCAAGAAATTTTTTCAGAATTTTTTGAAACCTCTAAATATGGTATATCTTGAACCCAAGGCATGGGGGTCTTTTATAGCCAAAAGATCCCCCCACGTATCACACCTAATTTAGCCAACTAATTTGGCTGATAAAATTCCCAAAAAATTCTGGTGGTTTGGCAGCTAAGAGGAGATAAACATATCCAAATTTCGTGCATTTTGGATTTCTAAAAGATAAGAATTCATGCATCCAAAGTTCAGCCGCAGACCACCCTATTTCATGCCCCATGCAATCCCTACAAATTAGGAAATTCATCTAAATCTTTCTAGAAAGATTTAAGGCGCCATTTTTATAGGAAATATAGCGCCACGCCTCCTCTCTTCTCACGCCAATTTTTGGCCAAAAATAAAGAGGATAGGCATAGAAAATATTGGAAATAAATTAAGGTGTCATTCTTCTCCAAGAAGATAAGGATGGGTTCCTAAAATTTAGGGATTCTTCTCCTTATCCAATTCTGATTATTTGGACTCATAATCCTCATCAAATAAGGTCTTCTAATTGATTTGGATCAAGCCCAATCCAATTGGGTCAAGTTCCATCAACTGGGTCAAGCTCAATCTACTTGGGTTGAACCCAATCCAATTAGATCAAACCCTGATGCAGCCCAAATTGAATCCTATTCAATTTGGCTCAACTTAAGCCTAATTACTCAATCAAATTGAGTTTATTAGCAATCTAATTGCTAATTAGTCCTCCAATAATTCAATAATTATTTTAATGCAATTTTTGCTTTGGATAATTTGTCAATCGAATTGACCAAATTATCCCTGAATGATTCTTAATCATCAATCAGCCATTTGATCAACCTAGAAACTTCTATGCGTGTGATCTCATAGGTTCGAACCTAAGCCGGTAGTATAGGAACGTCTTCCTATACTAATCGATGTGACCATCTAGCAATGGTACCCGACGTCCAGATAGGTTGAATATATGCGAAGCAAATATTCTGCAACCCTGGACTATGGTTACTGTATAATTCAATCCCTTTGACTCCTAATGCCAGGATGACTTAGAGCTCACTGTTAACCCTATAATTAGTACATCCATTATGTGATTTACTTTAGATATCACGTGACTCCTCACTGAGATTACCCTGGCCAAGGTTTTGCTAAATTAATCACAAGACATTATCTCCTATTTTCAGGAGGGGTCAATTCTATTTTAACTCACAACTGACTACGCAAGTACTTGACTGCACCCAGTGACCTTCCATCATTGAATTAGAAATTCAGGTAGTCCGGTACCAAAGTACAGTGAGTTGCTTGCTAGTCATAGGTTGCGGTCTTAGGTCAAAGGGCCAAACTTATACCCATATCCACTCGGAACATCTCCTCGACAGTAGAGCATTCCGGAATTGGTCACGTTCAGTGAAATGTACTCCTACACTTCACCTGTATGGCATACCAATGTCTCCACACTCCTTGGTTAAGAGGACAACCAACGTATATGTCACACAACGACCTAATCTCGATAATATTGTCGTCCTAGTAACAACATATCATTTGGTCGCGAACAAGTTTAAGGACTCAAAGATAAATTCTCCTTTATCATAACATAAGTCCTAAGGACTTCATCATATAAGAGTTCATTTGAAGATGAAATGATGAATAATACCAAATAATACTTTATTAATTTGTCAATTCATTTACAAAATTCAATCATCAATATGCTAATGATTGACATTTAGGATACAATTCCCAACATTAAACAATAGAAAAGGAGTTTAGGGCCTTTTTGTGAGAGCATTCTGCTAATCGGTGGGGAGTGCATCTTCTCTCTTGGTCTACAATATATGAGCCAAAGTGCCTGAGAGGCCTACGACTTCATTCTCTGTGGTCTAGTGAGCAGGCTTTATGTGAAACCTAGTATCTTGGCTCGATCCATTTGACTGGCCAAAAGTATTTGGCCCAATAGGAAAAAATATATAAACAAAACTCACACGTGCCAAGCATCTGTGGAGACGGAAGAAGACTCCCAATCGAAGTCTTCTTCCTCCCGACCTCATCCAAAAAGTCTCACCAACGGGAGGATTCAATCATTCTTCAACCCTATTTAGGGTCCCTCCGATCTTCACTTTGATCTCACTAGAGAGCCCAGGTCTCTTAGTTGAAGTCATCATCAGAAATCTTTAGTTTTTCCACTCTGAATGTTAGCAGCCATTCATAACGTTGCCACGGCCAATGTCGCTGGAAACCAGGTAAGGACCCGATCCCTTCAATTTACCCCTCTCCTCTTTCTTCTAAACCCCTTAGAGCCTTAATTCCAGTTGGCGATCGTTAGATTTTTGGCGGAAAAGAGTGATGCCCTATTTTTCTTATTTTTGAAAACCCAATCCTTTTTCTTCTGACTTCGGCTGTCTCAGTCGCCATCACTTGTCACCGGAGGCTTTCCTCGATTCCTCGAGGTGGCTGGAAGCCATAGCTAGGACTCTGGTCACTAGGATGCCGTGGATTCCATGGTTTAAGAGGTTGAAACTCCTATTTTTGGTGAGTTTTAGCGTTATCGGCCACTTTCTAGCTCGCCATGCGTCTCCTGACCCCAGGCACCATTTGTAGCCACCCTATTCCTTTGTTCTTCCTTCTCTCTCTCTCTTTTCTCTCTTTCCCATCCTTTCTCTCTCTTATTTCTCTCTCTGCCAGGATTATCTCTCTCTACTATCACTCTAAGATTGTTCGACCAGTAAGTATATCTCTCAGTGACTTTTGGGATCGTCTCTAGTGAAGAGTCCTGATCTATGGTCGTTGGGCGGCGTGTCAGTCCCCACCCTAGCCCTTATCAGACACTATTAGATTTGATCACCCCCGATCTTTGTTGAACCATCTGTGTCCTAGTCCAAGTATGATTCGATGAAATCACTATCTGTTATAAATATGTTCTTAATCAAATTATTCTTGATTTATGAACTTGATGCATAGTATTTTATTATTATATATACCTTTTTCTAGAATATTGTATGATTGTTGATTGAATGTGTTGGTTTCAATATACATTATGTTCGATTGATTTTAATGTTATATGATTTTATGTATCTTATGATTTGGAACATGTAACATACTTTGAGAAAAAGAGTTTTGCTTCGAAACAGATTTAGACTCACAGCTAGATTATGTATCGATATTCTGCCAGTGGAGGTTATGTGTCGGTATATTGATACCTCGCCAGTGGGGATTATATGTTGGCATATCAATACCTTGCCAGTGGGTTATACGTTGGCATATCAATACCCTACCAGTGGAGGCTATATATTGGCATATCGACACTCTATCAATGGAGATTATACGTTGGTATATCGATACCCTGCCAATGGAGGTTATATGTTGGTATTTTGATTATTTCTGAGCTCATATTCTGGCTCAACAAGGTATAAATATGGTCATAGTTCATGACTATCGAGATAAACTTGATATTTTTGAAAGAAACTGATTTACGAATGAAATTGGCCCACTTTTATCAACATAGAGGAGAATCTTGTTAATGTTCATGTTGCGGATTTTATTACAAGAGATCGTATGTGGGATCTTTATCAACTAGCTACTTGTTTGAATGTTGATATTGTTAAAATATTTGCAAAAATGAAAAAGAATAAGAGAAAGAGAGAGCTGTGATTTTATTTCTCTATTTCAATACATTCGGTACATCCAGCGGTTATATATACTCATGTATAGACTTTAAACAAGAAAAATAAAATAGGCTAATATAGGATCATTCTAATAAAGAAAAATAATACTCATCAATACAAGTTATTATGTGATTTCTAAATTCACTCTAATAGGATCATGCTAATAAAAAAATAATATTGACCGATACAAGATTATGCTAATAAAAAAAATATTATGGGCTGATATAGGTTGCTACGTAATTTCTAAAATTATGCTAACATCCCCTTTCAAACTCAAGATGGTACTATAGATGCCAACTTGAGTTTGGAAATTAGATCACGAATATACCTAGAAAATGTACTAAATCAATAGTTGAAATAGCATATCAAAAGCTGACGTGATAGACTAAGAGTTGACAGCTCATATACTAACGTGGTGGTAGATCAAAAGCTGATGTGGCAACATAGAGCTTGGTGTGACAAAACATAAGCTGTTATAGTAGCTCAGAAGCTGATATAGCAGATTAGAAGTTAACATAACAACTCAAAAACCGATAAGGAAGATCGATGTGTTTGAATAATGTGACAAACTGACATGTTTATCGATGTATCTAATTGATTTGTCTGATGATGTGGTAGCGAGAAGATACATAGAAGATGATAGTTGCAGCGAGGATAGAGCTCAAAGAGAAGGCAACCAAAATTCGATGATCCCAGTAAACAAAGGCACCATAGAAGAGGAGCATTGGTTGATTGACTTGTCAGATGATATAGCATCGAGAAAATATATAGATAACAGTTGCAGCGAGGACAGAGCTCAAAGAGAAGGCAATCGGAGGTCGACAATTTTTGTAGATGAAGGCACCATAGAAGAGGAGCAAGAAATTTCGAACTGGATGGTGAAGGAGCCAGAGGTAGCAAGTGAATTCGGAGATGGAGAGAAAAGGACCGAGCCACGGTGAAGAGAGACAATTGAAGATCTGAAACTGAGAAGAAAAGTGGTAGAGAGGAGCTGTAGAACTATTAAAAAATAAAGGATCTTCAGATATTAATCTGCCAAAATAGAGGATATAACTTGAGCTTGATAAGGATATAGCATAGAGCTTGATATGGCAGAACATGAGCTGTTATAGTAGCTCAGAAACTGATGTAACAGATTAGGAGTTGACATAACAACTCAGAAGCCGATATAGCAGACTAATGCATCAAGCTAATATGATAATACATAATTTGATATTGCAGAACAAAAATTGATATAGCATTTTAGAAATTGATGCAATAGATTAAGGTGTGTACGCAGTAAACTGATGCGTTAGACAAAGCTGATGTAGCTAACTAATATGGTAGACTAATACGTCCACTAATATGACTGCTTAACATAGTAAACTGGTGTGTTTGTCGATGCGTTTGACTGACATGACAAACTGACGTATATGTCGATGTGGCTGATTGACTTGTCTGATGATGTGGCAGCGAGAAGACACATAGAAGATGGCAGTTGCAGCAAAGACATATCTCCAAGAGAAGATAATCGAAGGTTGATGATTCTCGTAGATATAGGCACCATGGAAGAGGAGAAAAAGACCTTGAACTGGAAGGTGAAGAAGCCAAAGGCAACAAATAAAAATGGAGATGAAGAGAAAGGAGCCTAGCCACAGTGAGAGACGACCGAAGATATGAAGTTGTGAAGAAAAGTGGTGGAGAGGAGCTGTGGATCCATTAGAAAATGAAGGATCTTTGGATATTAATCTACCAAAAATAGAGGATATGCAGATCTACTAAGCAATATAAGATCTTCGAATATTGATTCACCAGAAAATAGAGGATCTGCCAGAAAATAAAAGATCTGTGAATCTACCAGAAAATAGAGGATCTTTGGGTGTTGATTCACTCGAGAACAAAGATCGATAGATCGAAAACGGGGGGTTTTTTAAAGTTTCTAGACATGGCAATGATGATCATAGCAAAGGCGAAAAAGATGGAGGCGGCAGATTAGGTGATCTGTGTCTCTGATGCCATATTAATATTTACAGAAGGAGAAAAATATGAAAGAGAGAGATAGAGAGAAATAATTTTATTTCTCTGTTCCAATACATTCGGTACATCTCGGAGGTTATATTACTTATGTACATACTCCATACAAGAAAAATAATAGAGCTTGATATAGGATCATGCTAATAAATAAAAATAATACTCGCTGATATAAGTTGTTATGTGATTCTGTTAGGGTGTCAGTTGTTTTGTTATCCTGTTAGGGTGATTTTAAGGATCACAAGTTTTGAAAGTCCCTAACCAAGCTAGGCGATTAGAGTTTAACTGGCTTTAGAAATTGCAGTTCCCAACGTGGGTCAAATGCTTATGATGGAAGCTTATGTGGTGCCAAATTTCTTGTAAATATGAATTGAATTGGACGGCCTATTGCTGAATTCTTTTGTCTATTGTGACTTGTGTGCAGGGACAGTGGAGGACTACCAACATCAAAGTATGCCATACCATATCAAACCAAATAGTACGGAATGTACTGTACTGTACCGGTTCAGTACCGAAATATGGTATGGAAGATGTGCCGATATTCGATACGCCGAATTGGCTTTCGTACCAGGCATACCGTTATAGTAATAAAATGGCACCGATATGAAGCCTGGTACCGAGACAACATACCTTGGCGTGACATATCCATTTGCTATGCAGTGTTGGCACCGAATGGCTGCGATATCTAAGCTTCAAATTCCCCTAGCTTATTTGCTGGCATTGACATCATTCTTAGCTCATGCCCAGGTGGAGAACGGGGTGAAAGCAATGATGGTTCGCATGGCCTGCTTGATTTGGAATGCCCGCAATGCGAGAATATTTCACCATTAATTTACACCTCCATGGTATTTGTCCGGACAACTTTCTTATTTTCATGATGTGGGCAGGGAAGGAGTCATCTTTCTTATTTTCATGATGTGGGCAGGGAAGGAGTCATCGACACTCGTTCGAAGCACCGGGGCAGCTTATTGGTGCCTAATCAACACTGCAAGCACAGGTTGCTGTCTTGGCTGCCTCCTCCTCCTCCCCCCGGCGTCCTTCGTTGAGGTGTTGAAGATTAACTTTGATGCCTGTGTAGTTTCTCAAGTTTTCCAGGAAAAGAACAGTGCTGCTGATTGGCTATCTAAGAGGGCTCTCCAATGGAGAAATGCTTCCTCTAGAGTTTGATTTTGACAGATGATATAGTAGGGGCTGGATTTAGGAGAATGGCTTGCCAAGTTTGACAGCGTTTGTTGCATTGTTTCTAGAAGTTCTAGTATAGTTAGTCTGCCAGTTGTATCTGGTTGTTATCTTTATCTTCTTACAGTTTCTTGGGCTGTACCCAAAAATAAAAAAGAATAATTGGAGGCCACCAAAATATAATTAAGCATTAAAAAATAGCAAACTAAATGCATTCCCCTCAAGTATTACTTGAACCACATAATAATACGACAAAATATTGGCAAAAAATGCTGCATAAATATCGCAAAAATAGATGTGTTGTAATTATACCAGGATACATCTCTAACATTGGAACTGCAGTTTTCAACTACATAGAAATAATATTGCTTCAAAGTGGTAACTTGGTATTACAGAACCTGTAATAAGTAAATAATGTATATTTGCTAGATCACTGTATTCATTTTAGTCCCCAACTTACCGGGCATTTGTTTTGCCTTCTTCGCCATGAAATTAGCACAAGAATTTGACGGTATTAGGAGGAAAAGGATAAAGAAAAAGAACAAATGGTAACAATTGAAGCAGCTGTACATACACCTGTATTCACTCCCCATAAATAGAGGTAAGAATGCTAGCAGGCATCTGTTCTTTCTTTGACAGTGCCATCAATGATGCAGATTCTCAGGCTTCAGCATCTTAGATGTTTAGTCCCAGAAAAAACACACCAAAATGGAGAGAGCTGCCTTGAGAATCAGAATTAGTGAAGTTCGTCAGGCTCTTCACAGACTTTGCCAACTGCAGAAAAATCAGACATCATTACGCAGTCGCACGACTCAAAAAGTTCAGACAATAGATAAGACTTTGGTTCCTTACTAGGAACATAAAAAAGTTCACCAGGGTCTTCGCAAACTTTGCCAACTGCAGAAAAATCAGACAACATCGTCATGCAACTGCAAATGACTCAAGAAGTTCGAACAATAGATAGAATTTAATTACTTACTAGGAAGATCGGCAGCTAGTTTTGCTTGAGTATCAGCATCAGAATTGAACTCCTTCAACAGTAATCAACAAAAGCCCATGTCAGTACAGAAGGTATAAAATAACAGGCAAAAGAATGTCAATAATTAAATAGTCAACTGATTTGTTTCCCCTTTTTTTGAAAAAGATCTCTAGTTACCAAGAGAGACAAAATTATGCTCTCCTGAGAAACTTAAAAGAACATGGGAACTCCCACGATAAGTCAATTCTGACATTATTTCCACTACCAAAGACAACAATAACAAGTTCTCTATAAGAAAAGAATACGTTATTTTTGCATATATTGTTTATTGTGTATAACTCCCTTTCTTCTTCCTAACTGGTGCCAAACACCTCTATTACCACAAAAATCACCACATAACTCCACCATTCAACAGTATGTTAGTAAACAAGGAATATTATGTACATTAACAGGTTGGTAGCATAATGCTACTATTTTACAATGTAATTGCTTATACAGCTAGATTGGATGGCTGGAACATCTTCTGTTTAGAGTCCTTGGACTTGGTATCCTCTGTTATGTAGATACTGGTACAGCACAGAGTGGCATATTAATACATTGTACATATATTGTTCATTAATCTGGTTATTTTATAAATGTTTACTTTAAAAAGTAAAGGTATCTCCAAGTTTAAAGAAGCAAAGGGAAACTGTGTCCTATATTTGAAGCATTAAGCTATTAATATTCCAAGAACATTCCTACTGTACTAAAAAACAGTTAACTACGGAGTCATTTGGGAATTATTGTGGCAACGAAGGTCTTAGTTGCAAATAGTGAAAAGAAAGGGACTCATACAAAAATAAACAATAATCTGGGAGGTTCATTGCACCCTCACCGGCATTCGCACGCACGCGACTCATACAAAAATAAACAATAACCAAAGAGGTTCTATGCACACCATCATTCGTGCGAGCACACACGGGGGGGGGGGGGGGGGGGGTGTGGGGGAGGGAGAGGGGGGAGAGAGAGAGAGAGAGAGAGCTTGTTTGTCAAGGCTGTATTACCATGCATCAGTGCAATAGGCAAGGATTGCCTTCATATCTTACCTAAGAAAAATAACAAAACTATTGTGCAGCCTATTCGGGAATACAAGGTTTTAATGTCCATGTGCTTTCTAAAATTTGTGAATGCAAAAATTGCTCCTAAGAGCAGACTCCGATAAAGACAGCCTGTTGATATAAAATCAGCAGATTCTAGTACATGAAGTTAAGCAAAACTGAACAGTTTACTGTATTCATTTATGTCATGGAAGTTTGTACAGTTACACATGGGATGAAAAATGAAGCATTTGCCTTATACTGTGCAAGAAGCATTTTGCTTATACCTTAACATCATACACCAAACTCAACTAAGGTAAGCATTGAATGAGACAGATTCTTCTTACCCTTTTGACATGGCCGATCTTGAATGATAGGAACATGTCCTTCAGTTCTTTTACCTCTTTATACAAGTCAGCCAAATTTTGGTTCTTGGTTTTCCAAAGATCTTGTACCTGTTTTCAGGAAGTAGACAGTGTCATGGCATCAAAACAAGAAAGGGCAATACAACGTCAGATTAGCAAACAATGTTGTATTGATAAAAGTGACAAAGACTAAGAGTAAGACGGTTGTTTTGCAGAAGGCAGACTAGATGATGAATGAATGACAGTGGTATTTCTCTAACTGGACAGAAAAAAATGAGTGGGCACAAACTAAATGATGGCTTTATAGAAGGATTATGGCAGTGATGGATACCATATGGCAGTGATGGATACCATAGAGAGGATATCAGAGGCTAAAAACAAGATACAAATGCCTCTCCTCAAGGAGCTCATTGGAGGGGAAAAAGTATTCCACACATCTGATCAAGCAACAAGCATAAATTCCATTAACCACAGAAATTACACATAGTGGTCATCTTTGCTGAAGGACCAATACTCTTTTCCTAACTGCAACTAAGCCACAAGTGATAAAACAAGACAGAACTTATTTGCATTGGATCAGATAGGATGAAATCCTGCTAGATTTTGAAATCCCATTGGATTTCTCAGCTGTTGCATTTTTGACACAATATTTTATTTGTTAAATATCCCACCAGAGAACTAAAATCCCATGGAATCACTTTTTAGGGAAAAAAAAGGAAGTGTTCAAAAGAACATTTCTCCCCTATGGGAGTTGATGCATTTCTTGCAAGCCTCTCTTATGGTCTTTGAGAAGGTTTTCACTCCAAAACCAAAGAATCCATCCCAACCCTTTTGCTCCCCACTCCCACCTCAATCTCGCATCCCAAATCCTACACCTTCCATAACTATTGGTTTACCCTCGAACCCTCAATTCTCCTATCATAAGGCCCTCACCTCCTATACTCCTCCCAACAAAAACTGCCCACGGGGCGCTTCTCAGCGTTGGCCTCTCCCTCATCAATGCAGACCCATTGGTGGCAATGAAGCTACCAGCAACCCTTTATTGGGCTCATTCTCTTCTCTACAAATGACTGATAATCAGCATGGGCCAACTTAGGGATGAACCAGGCTGACTAAAATAAGATATGGGCCTTGCCGTGGACCTCTAATTTTTGGCAGATAAAACCTTTGGACTTCATTGGCAGGCCCAAATTGGTCCCATAACCCACGCTGCCTCCCCAATAATCCTTCCCCTCTCTCCTTTTCTCTCTCTCTCGATTCTCCATTGCCTCTCCAGATTAGGGTGTAATGGTACCCAAAAACCCGATATCTCAACCCGATTATTTTATAATATTCAAGTATGGATCCAATTTAAATTCCTAATAACCTTATGGATTCAAAGTTAGATTCCACAGAAAAGATCAGATTTCTTATTGAATCAAACTTGGATTTATACTATACTCAAGTCTGAAAACCCGATAACCTGATACATACATGCATAATGTATATTTGTAGTAGATATAGATATAGGAATGTAAAAAGAATTGGCTACATGACTTGCGTTAATTCCTTTTGTCCACGTTCGGATTTGTGCTTTTTCTCACGCATGCGCTCCTTAACTCTCGCCAACTACCATTTCATTTTCCAAATCCCAACTGGCACTTACATTTCAATTTAGTTTTAATCTACATTTCAATTTTATTTTAATCCAATTAAACACAAATTGAAGGCTAAATTTGTACTCTCAAAGTGATTGGAATTTTTTCAAAACCAATCATTCACTGCTAATATCATGCTCCTTTCACACTGCAATCTACTATTTCAGAAATCGACCGCGTGCCAACCTTGGCACTCCAACATAAAGTAGATCGGCACACCTAGCACCCCGACTAGGCCTAGTAAGCCCGATTAAGATGGGCGCTTGGGTGTGCTTTCACATGTAAATCACCTACTTTGATTGAACGGATCGGGTCATTCGGGTAACTAGAAAATTGATATGTTGCACATTTCACTTAACCTTCCACCTACCATCTCTCCCAATTATTCCTCCTTATATCTTCCTCAAAACCACTAAATCCATCCCCACAAGCCCCCCCCCCCCCCCCCCCCCGCCGCCAACAAATGGTGGCTGGGTGGTCTCTGGTCAGCGATGAGCAAATAGCATAGTGTGGCGGTGATGGACCATGGAGGTGGCATTAGGGTGGTGCTGTAGTGGTTGAGACATGAACATGGAGGTGGTGGGTGGAGCCACCAATGGCGAACTCGAGGTGAGTACCTTTCTTTCCTTGTTTTCTTCCTCTTATTTTCTTCTTCTCTACCATTTTTTTCTTTTTAATTTTCGGAGGGATGCTTGGGTAGCGTGGAGCTGCGGATGTGCGGGCTACTGCTTGCAAAATGATGGTGGAGACATGGTGGTGCTGCAGCTGCTACCAGTGGTGCCTGCAACAACAATGACCGCTGCTGAGATGGTGCCTGCAACAGCAGTGGCTGCTGCTGTGACAATGCTGCCTTGCAGAAGCAGCAAGCAGCCAATTCTGCCGCCAAGTGCCAATGGTGCTGCAGCTGCTGCCCGGCATCAGAAGCAAGCAGTGGCTGCTGCTATTGATGGCGACACCTGCAGCAGCAGTTGCTGACAGCAGTACTTCCTGGAAACGACAGCAGTGAGCAACTGAGGTTGCTAATGCTAGTGCTGCCAGTTGAAGCATGATGTTGCCGCATCCTGCAGCTCTGTGACAGGTCACATTTCATTTTGGATGTCTGACCCATTCAATAAACAAGCCAGTTCAGGTTGACAAGTTTCTGTAATAGCAATGTCTCAACCCAACCCGACTCAAACCTGTCCCACTGCCACCCCTAATCAATGGTGGAGGAAGCTTTGTACGCGAAAGAGTGATGGTGGGAAAAAGCAAGTTTCTGGAGAGGAAAAAAAGTTATATGGTAGTCCAGTTAAGGAAGGAAGATGCAGGAAGATGGAAAGAGTGACCGCTGGAATTAGCTAGAGTAGAAAATTGCTCCCTAAACAGAGAAATACTAAGAATTCAAAGGCTCAAGGACTCAAACCTGTCCCACTGCCACCCCTAATCAATGGGGGAGGAAGCTTTGTAAGCGAAAGAGTGATGGTGGAAAAAAGCAAGTTTCTGGAGAGGAAAAAAAGTTATATGGTAGTCGAGTTAAGGAAGGAAGATGCAGGAAGATGGAAAGAGTGACCGCTGGAATTAGCTAGAGTAGCAAATTGCTCCCTGAACAGGGAAATACTAAGAATTCAAAGGCTCAAGGAGAGAAATCATGATAACAATTGTCTTTATGTCAAAATGAACAGAAGAGGAGCACACCTATATTCAAAAGGAGGTGTGGTGCAGACACCAGTGCCAAATCAGCCATCACTCGAGTCTACGGTCGCCACCAGGTCCAGCCAGTTCAAGTCTTATGATGTTATTTTGGATTGATTTTATGTTATTTTGTTTTATTTTATGGGTTTATTTGCATATTGTTATTTTAGGACTTTTATGGGATTGTTTTCTTTGTAGGGATCTTTTGTTATTTTGGAACCCTATATATATGGGTCCGTACATTGTTTAGGGTTGATGAATGATGAATGAAAATTAGCCTTCTTGTCTTCTTCTTCCTCCTCCTCCCTTCTCCTCTTCTTCCTCTTCTCTTCTTCTTCTCTCTCTCCCTCTTTTCCCTGAGCCACGGCTTTGCCCCTGTTGCCAAAGCCTCGATCCCTCTTTTCTCTTCCCTCTCTCTCGATTCTCACAGAAAGAATAGAAGGGGAGAAGCCCCTGCGCCAGACCCTCCCCACCTGCCGTCTCACCTAAGCCCGCCGCCGCCTTTAGTCCCCGCCGCCGCCTCCCCCACCTCGCAGCACCGCCGGTTCGCCACCGCAGACCACCACATCCCCACGAAAGCCACCGCCAAAAGCAGAGTCCGTCGTCAACAAACACCATTTGTTTTGGGCTGTGGCCACCCTGTGGGCCTCAGGCTTTACAGAGGAAAGACAAAAAAAACAAAAGAGTAGAAGAAGACAGGGGTTAGGACGCCCCGTCCAAAGCCCCTCTCGTCTAGCTGAGGTGGGGTTCCTCGCTTCCCTAGCCTCGGCCGGAACCCAAACCGACGGCACCTGAGGAAGAAGGCTTGCGATCGGGCGCGAGAAGAAGAATACGCCTGATCCCAAGTGACCTGACGCCCCTTTTCCCCGCCCCACCGTCGCAGCCGAGCGCGCCGCCACGTTCTCCCGTCGTCGTCCACGGCCGATGCAAGGCGGAGAGGAGCCGAACCCACCGCCCCATCACCTTCCGCCGCCGCAGCCCCAGCTGCGAAGATCGGCACGGGCTCCCGAACTGTCAGAAGGTTGAAGACGGACTGCGATTCACGGGTAAGATCCCAAACCCGAAAACCCACTAGCCCGGGTCCGTTCCAACAAAAAAAAAAGAAAAAAAAGAAAAAAAAAACAAGAGAATAGACAAAAGAGTGTCACGTGACCTACACGTGACGGACCCATAGCGGGTTATCGCAGCGGGTCGCGCCCAATAGCCTGAATCCAATCGGATCCGCAAAAGAAAACAAAAAAAAAGAGGGAAAAAAAAAAGAAAAAAAAGAAGAGAAAAACAATTCCCTTACCTCTGTCATCTTCTTCCTTCTTCCCTCTTTCCGTGGTCGCGCCGCCCGAGCACGAGCCACCTCCCGCCGCCGCCGAAGCTCGCACGCCACACCACCACCACCTCTACCGCGCCTTCACCGCCTCCGCCGTTGCGCCCGTGCCCTCTTCCTTCCGCCGCGCTCCACCTTCTTCATCTTCTCCCTTTCCGCCGCCACGATTCGCCCCTCATCTCCCCCTCCCGTCCGCCCACACACCCCATCAACCCACTTGAGCCGTCGGGCCCAACCACATCTTCTCCCTTCCGCCGACGCGCTCCAACCCATCCCCACTTCCCCCATTCAATTTGAGGGCCCAGCAGGCCCCATCACCCTCCCCTCCCCTCCCCTTTGGGTCCACAGCCCATTAGGCCCCCATGCCCAGCCTCTTCATTCGAGGCCCAGCAGGCCCATCAGCCCGACTACACACCGGCCCACACAGCACCCCCCCTCCTATGGTTCGCAGGCCACTCAGGCCTCACGAGTTGCTGCATGCAGACCCAATTGGAGCCATTTGACGAGTCTACTTGCTATGGCGTGCTTTTGGTCGTCGCTCCAACCCAGGTCAGGTTTCTTTCTTTACAAAAAAAATTCTATTTGTTTGTCTAAATTTAGCATCAACTAACTCTTAAGTACTCTATTGATATTACTCTTGAAAATTTCAACACACCCACTCCAGACAACACCAAAACCCTAGTAGTGGCCTATCTTTGTTCTTAATTGTAGGGCTACCTAATCTTTGAGAGTTCTTTGAAGCTCTGTGCAGCCCAGCAACACACTAAAACTAGTACTATCTGACTGCAACTACTTGTCTGGATTTATTACGTAATTCTACGCTGATTTCAATTGCTAGAGTTAGCTTCCAATTATATTAAGCATATACATTGCATTTTAGACATCATTTTCATGCATTAGGTCTGCCTAGGAATCACCACTATCTTCACATTGTAGGACCAAGCATAATTTAGCACTCTTGATATACGCACTTTCATAGTGGTTGTGTTGTCTCCCAATTCGAGTCTTAGCTGACCATGGATGCCCGCATCGAAGCCTTAATGAAGGTAGTCGAAAACCTAACCACGGTGTCCACCCAGGCCTATGCCCGACTAGACTCAACTGTGGCTTCTCTTCAGAGGATCATGGGATCCAAAGAAAGTAGTGCCTCCCATTTGGAAGGCTCAAAGGTCAAGGATGAAACCCTAGACCATCTAGGGTCGGACCGCTAGGGTTGTTCGACACTAGCCCTTTTCCAGGCCGTCCTCAAACCTACCCTCGTCATAAAGGACAAGGCCCTTTTCCTAATGTCAATAGAGGTTATCGATACAACGTAGAACCCAGAGGGTCTCGTGACCATGTTGAAGATGTGTCAAAAGGCATCCGGGTTGAAGCCCCTACTTTTGATGGTCGCAATAACTCTAAAAATTTTTATAGACTGGTTGCACGAAATGGACCATTTCTTTGAGTGGTATAATTTGTCTGAAAAGAAGAAGGTTCTGTTGGCCAAAATAAAACTCATCAGTCGAGCTAAACTTTTTGGGCAAAGCACCGAACATCTGTTAGCTAGAAGACATCAACATGAAATAATTGATTGGGTAGAGATGAAAGAGAGACTTAAAGAAAAATACCAACCCGTTAACTACCAAGACGATCTCCTTAACCGATGGAGCACTAAATCCACATTTGTAAGGCGCCCTGACATATGGAGCACTTCCACGGGCCCTAATTCCTTAGGGTCCAAACCTTATGTAGGGTCCACTACTCCTAGGCCCCCTCCTACTGCCAATGTCCCAAGCCGAGACACTAATGGCAAAAAAATCCTTCGTGAACCTTCCAAATCACATTCCAAAATTCGGTGTTACAAATGCCAAGATTTTGATCATGTTGCCTCCCAATGTGCTAACAAATCTTTCGTTATTGCTTAGCAAGAGCAGGGAGGTGACATAGATGACTGAGAGGAGCAAATCTATGAACCAAACCTCGATGACATTCAGAACATTGAGGAAGAGTATGATGACAAACCTGAAATCCTAAGATGCACCCACACTACACCTAGCTCGCTTGCACAGTCAGATAAAGAGTCTGACCAGTCCACCATGAGTGCAGTTAGATATACCCTCGCACAACCCATCGAAACTGATGTTAGAATTTCTGAGCCTGCATATGCATTTGCACAACACATTCATAAGTTGCATCAGAAAATCCATAAGGGCATTCATACACGTACTTCTCAATATAAGATGCAAGCTGATTTCCATGCTAAAGAATTTCAAACTTGGGGTTACGTAATGATCCGTCATAAGAAATTGCAATCTCTTAGTGTTGGACTATTCAAGGTGTTGCACAAGGATGGCACTGATGCCTATACCATTGACTTTCCATTTGATTTGGGTAATAACCTTACTTTTAATATCACTGATTTGGTTGCAATCCCTTATGACTCTTTTGCTGAACCCTCTCCCAAGCCAATTGCTTATCCTATTACTGATTCCATACCATCTTCGTCTCCTTTTCTCCTCCATCGAGCACAAAAAGAGTATATTGATTCTATTTTAGCCGAGCAAATAGTTTTTAACAGTGATGGAAGCATCCAGCGTTTTCTGGTTCGCTGGCGTGGACAACCGAAGTCTAGCTACACTTGGATCCAGCACGAGGAGCTACTACTGATTGATCCAGACTTGTTGGAGTACTACCAGGGCTATACCGAGTCACTTTCGTCGAGGTCGAATTCTTTCCACCCGAAGAGAGTTGGTGTGGACACCAGTGCCAGGCCAGCCATCACTCAAGTCTACGGTCGCCACCGGGTCTAGCCAGTTCACAGAGTCCAGCCAGTTTAAGTCATATGATGTTATTTTGGATTGATTTTATGTTATTTTGTTTTATTTTATGGGCTTATTTACATATTGTTATTTTAGGACTTTTATGGAATTGTTTTCTTTGTAGGGGTCTTTTGTTATTTTGGAACCCTATATATATGGGTCCGTACATTGTTTAGGGTTGATGAATGATGAATGAAAATTAGCCTTCTTGTCTTCTTCTTCCTCCTCCTCCCTTCTCCTGTTCTTCCTCTTCCCTTCTTCCTCTCCTCTCCTTCCTCTTCTCTTCTTCCTCTCCTCTCCTCCTTCTCTCTTTCTCCCTCTTTTCCCTGCTGTCCTGCATCAAGGTGCTAAGATGAAGCCTTGTGATGCACAACAAAGCCTTGTTTGAGAAAGCATTATCCAAAATAGAAGGGTTAACATAAGCTTGAGAGCCAATTATAAAAGTTCCCAAATGTTCATGGATCTCTATAAAAGTTCCCAAATGTTCATGGATCTCACTTTGGTCAATAAAGGCAATCCTATGTATGCAGGCTAAGGCTTATGGATCATGTCTAGGTCAAGGTAGTAGACCTAAAGGTATCAAGATGCCAATTAGCAATAGAACATGAACAAAGCCATTTTTTAAGCAAGATACTAATTAAGAAGAAAGGAGGAAGTGTTGCTTATTAAGTAGAATGATAAAATAATTCTGTGAAAATTAGAGGTAAAAAATAGATAATTTACAAGCAATGAGATGTTCTCTCCAATACCAACATAATGTGCATCATTGTCAAGGTACTACTAAGGAAGTTTCCTAGAGGAGTAAAACCAAAAGGGAGACACTAGCTATTGTCATCAAAGTGGGCAGATCTTAGTAGCAATGCCACACATATAGCAGAAATTTCTGGCTGCTGAGGGACAGATTTGATGATTTAGCAAATATGGTATCAACCAAAAAAATAAAAATTGGCCGTGCTCCAACTCATGTTGAGTTACATAAGTCATGCCCTTTATAAAAGTTTTTGGTCTCAAAGCATAGCCATCTAAATGTCTACTTAAACATGTAAACGATCCAGTGTAATATGAAATTCGATGATGCAATATCACACAAATCGACATGCATGCATGCACAGACACCCACACAAACAGAATAATTGATGCAGTTGTTAGGAAAATGATATCTATCTAAGACGATGTACCAATTTGTATTTCTTACAATGTTGTCTCCTTTAAATGAATTGCAAAACATAAAATGCGGACATAAGATGTAACATGAACCAAATTCCAAAACCTTCCCTCCTTCCAATTACCCAATTGACAGCAGCTCTCTTTCTCATCCTCACTCTCTCTTTTTAATATCCCTTTATCTATGATATTTTATAACATTATTGCTCATAATGATAAAAAAAATTAGCATCTAGTTGGTCAACTGATTGTATCTTATAGTTTTTTTATAACTATTATTTTTTATAGAGTAGCTTAACAAATATGATTTTTTTTTCAATTGCTTAACCATTTGATCGCTAATTAAAGAATATAAGGCTATTCAGATGTATGAGAACCAGATAGAGTTTAAAACTAGTCTTGACAACCATAGTGTGAAGTTCTAATAATAGGATCCAACAAGCATCATCTTGAAGGTATAACAAGATAGACTTGACTAAAGCATCAAAACCATCACTCACACAACAAAGAATTGTCTATAGAAGCCAAGGGGTGGAATTACCAAATCACGAACTTAAACTGAAATGGTAAAGTTCTTGTTGCTAATTAAGAGGAAAGTAGAGAAAAGCAAGTGTTTTGCCAGCTTTGCCAACCAAGGTATAAAAAATTTGAGAACAGAAAGTGTTTTGGCATGGGTATTTAAAGTTCTGAAACCCTACCTTATTAATGTAATGTGCTGCCTTGATATGTTTTCATGAAAATGTGAAATATGAAAACTGTAATAAAAACAGTTAGTAACCTTATAACATTAACTGAACCATGTACCTGCATACAGATAAGTTTAGAGTCACCTTGCACATGAATTTGCTTAAATCCTTTCTTAAGAGCATATTTCAATCCTAAGATCAAGGCTCGGTATTCTGCAACATTGCAGGTCGCATCACCCAAACCTTCACGAAGCCGAGAAACCTTCATTCAAGCAACAAGGAACCTAACTTGTCAAGGCAACAATAATTTGTCTAAAATAGAAACATGCATAGGCAAGAGTTTGGTGCATTCTCTACCACAGTTCCATCTTCAGTTCGAAGTACTGCTCCAGCACCAGCTTTTCCAGGATTTCCTTTTGAAGCACCATCAAACTTAAGAACACAAGACATCTGCATGTATTAGACAAATCTTATCTCCTCGAGGATAGTCAATGAGAAAAATACAAAACAATACCGAAAATGGCAGACCAGGGATATATAACCAATCATGTAAAACCAAATATTATTGTTCATGAACAGGGTGAACCTGAATCATGTACCATATAAGCATTTTATCCACAAATATAATCACGTATTACTTAATAATATAATGAAAGATTTCATCTATTTTGAGCCACAAGGTCAATGTAAAGTTTAGAGAATCAAGAGGTTCCTCTGATCCATGTCTGTTTTTTCAGACCACAAAATTTATGATACAATTGTCCAAATTCCAAGAAACAATGTAAAATATGACAGGTTTAGAATAATGAAGGATATAAGCAATGTTGGAGGCATCCATTAATGGATATAGTTTATGCGGGGATACCTCCCATATTAATCAACATAATAGGGAAATAATACATAATGAAACTCAGAGGGGAGGTGTGCATAAACATAACATGCTTATGCTCTTTAATGATGGGCCTGCTAAAGTTTGAAAGAAACATAATGCCAATGTTCATGAGAAAATAAAAAAAAAAAGGAGAGGAAAAAAAAAGATATGCATTGTATGCAATTTCAAAGCTTATACATGCACTTTCCATATGAATACGCTGCTTTCTGGGCTTGAACGTTGTTCTTTGTAGGTCGCCTGAGGACCCAAACTGTACTGTCACAATCAAACAAGAATTTGAATCAAGGTTATCTGGGACAGCCCAAATAAATGCACTCAGCTTGAATTTTCTCTGAACCACATGACATCATGGAATATATGTGCTTATGCTATACAAAATTTTATTAGACAATACTATCTGGTAAAATAATGATAAGGTCGATGTGTTGTTTTGTTGATGACTCACACTAAAGTGCTCATAGAAAGACTCTTCCCAGAGGGATTATGGTTATGTCAGTATATTAATGTGATGAAGACTTGAATTCAATTTCTTAAAAGACCTCATCATTAATTTCTTAATGCATATGAGCATTTCCATGGCTTCAAAATGACCTAGTATTTTCATCAAAAGTGTAACCAGTTTAATTGGTTTGTCTGGTGTGAAAGCAGAAGCAATTGGAACTAGCAATTCAAAGGTCTACCTCCCTGATTCCTGACAAGATTGACATATATTTTGGTTCCAGCCAGACCCCATTCAGCCAGACTGGTCTTAAACATATCGGATAAAACATGTATAAGGCATAAATCCTTAACTAACCAAAAGAAAGAGAACAAAACATGCATTGTCCCTGGGATTGGCACCGCATAATAAGTCAACCTAGGCTACTAGATAAAATAAGAATAAAACAACAACTTGAGGTCAAAATCTATTTAAAAAAGAAAAGAAAGGACCTAAAAGTGTCTACAGTCAAACAATCCATCAACTTATATCAAATTCACTTTGCATGAAACTTGCATCCAAACAAGTTTTTTGAAACATATCCAGCCAAAATCGTACAACACAAAATAATAAAAGTTTGCGAAACACGTAAGCACAGGGAAGCATCTCCATATAAATGATGGAACACTGACTGTGTGGTACAGAAGAAAGCTTTTTCTGAGCACAAACGGAGCAGAAGAATTACATACGTCAATCTTTAGCCATGCAGAAACTCACATAATTACATGAAATTGGTTGTGCCTCCTTAGAATGCCCTAGTTCGAGAGGTTTATTTGCTTGTTCAGTTGATGTAGATCTAACTGCATCCTGTAGGACACAGCATATAGAGTGAGACAACCACAGAAGAATGAGAATCTACAACAATGTCATAGGCGACAACAAAGAAAGCCTTCTCCTAAAACTTGAATTTAGTGTATGCCTATAGTGCTAAAGAAGCAAACAGAAATACATCACATCAAGATTCGCGGTACCGATCGTACCGGTCGGCTCCAGTAACGGTACGGTACCGGTGCCGAACCGATACCGTATCGATAGGGCACATTCGGCCTGGTTTCGACCCCATCGTCGTTTTTTTTTTGGAGTTCTTTCACTTTTGGATATTTTTTTGATGTTTTTATGTTTAGGTTTAAGGTTAAAACTAGATGATGCAACTTATTACTTCCAAATAATTCAAATAATGAGATGAAAAACATAAAATATTTTCAAATTAAGATACAATCAATTACATACATTTAAAGCACTCTCGGATATCTAAAATCGGGTCGAGTGGCGATGCTTCTCGTCAATATCTGGATCATCAGCATAATATGGAGGCAGATCAACCCATCCCTCTAACCAAGCGGCATTGTAGTCTTGTATGCTCAATCCTCGAGGAATGCGCGTCGGGTCATAAGAACTCTTAGATCTCTCGCTGAAGCTCTGGCTCTGAGAGGTGTCTTGATAAGGGGCCCATCCGAATATGCCGGCACCAAAATCCGACCTGTAAGACCCTCCGGGCTGCGCAGGGTAGTAGCCACCGGAAGATAACTCCGATGCACCATATCCATAGGCTGGCTGAGGCCGCGGATAATAGGAAGACTCGGAACTTGATACATCAATGGATCCGACTCCACATGAGAGGTCATCTGCAGCTGCATCCTGGCCTCTTGAACGACCTCGAGGAGCTCTTCTTCGATATGCAATGGTATCTGACCGGCCTATATCAGACGGCCTACCGTGGTCCGTATCTTGTGTAGCATGCGTAAACTGAGATTCACCGGTGTATCGAAAATCTTTCTCCGGCTGTGTTTCATAAGTAGTACCATACTGTCCTCCACTTCCTCCATGGCTAGTAGATCCATCACCACCAAAACCTTCATCGTTGCTGGTCCAAGTCTCCTCCTCGACACTCCATTGGGGCCCTTTCCTTTTCTTCTTTACTGGGATTGACGCCCTCCTGATCGAGTCGACTAGGTACTAGAGCGTCCTCGTCCTCGCATGAGAGGATCATCTCTCTGAACGGGAGCATCGTACCAGTCATGCGGTGACTGGCTCCCCTCTAGCCACGTCATATCAGCTGTAGGAGTGCGTGGAATGTTGCGCTCAGCCCATTGCTGTGGATCGACCATAGCCTCAGTGGCTATGATGCTGGCTGGTCGTCGAGGCGATCCTGACTCATCAAGCTCGGGCTCGTGCTGCTGGACCGCAAGCCAGTCGAGCATAGAATTATCATCATCTGTAAAAGTCCTATAGATGGGATCTGCATACTTGAGCTTCACTTCCTCCTGAATGCATTTTAGCCTCAACTGCAGATTGTAGTGCACATAAACTAGGTCATTGAGGCGTTTTTTGTGTCAAACGGTTCCTCGATTTGCTGTGGATAAGGCCAAAGGTGGACCAGTTGCGCTCACAGCCACTCAAGGAGACCGTTTGGAAGAGGATCCGGATAGCTATCCGCTTAAGATTTTTTACGGATCCGCCAAAATGAATCCACCATTCAACTGCAAAAATATTGAAGATAATTACATTTTACATATATGATGGCCTCATAGTTGAAGATAATTCAGATGCAGAGGTGTCTTGCAGATTTGTATTGTACCTGGATTCATAGTTGTCTTGCTCACGACAGCTGGTTGCTGTCCAAAACTATGGTTGCCCTCTCTAAATAATTTGGTCTGTAGAAAGAAGCTTGTTGTAGTAGGTCAATAATATAAGATCCAATATATTTACATATGTTACTAAATCATAGTTACCTCTTCTATACATGACGCGGCGACTTCTGGATCAGGCTCCATCTTATAAATAACATTACGCAGAGCATGAAGAAGTTCATCATCCATACCAATTCCACTCTCGTACTGAAATCGAGGATTTAGATAGTATGCTGCACATAGATGACACCATCTTAGTATAATTATACAAATATATCAATCAGTATAATTATCAATATTATCGCTTACCTGCTAGATGCAATTCCTAACCCATTTGGGCTCCCCACCACTGCTCAATGATGTCGATGTACTCCTGGGCATGGGCTACATCTGCCTCCATGATCTGAGCCTTTGCCTTCTCCATCATGTGATACAAAAAGCCCATCTAGGGATACCTCTCGCTATCTACGGCCCGTAGCACTTGATATAATGGTTTGATAGCCTTGACTATCGCATTGGCCCGCTGCCAGAATGACTGCCTATTTACCAAGTCTTCCATTCTGCTTCCTTCAGTGCCGGCCTGGGCATATCTACTTTCCTGCCACTCGGAACTGACAAACATCTGACGTAGGGCTCCTTTCTTCTCAATAAGGCTATCAAGTGCAATGTAATTCGTAACAAACCGTGTGACTCCTGGTCTAAGAATTTCTCTCCCTGCATATTTTCTCATTAATGAAAGAACCCAAGTATGGCTATAAATATACCTGGTGATGCGTTGGGCTATCTCCACCGTATGTTGCACCCTACGGATCTTTCCAATGTCCATCAGGATGAGGTCGATGCAATGTGCAGCATATAGGGTCCAAAAAATTTGTGGTCGCCGCTCCATCAAGACCTGCCCGGCCAACTTATATTGCGACCCGTTATCAGTGACGACCTGCACGATATTCTCCTCTCCAATCTAATCAATCACCTCCTCCATAAGTCTGAGGATGTAATTGGCGTTGTGCACCTTATCTGAAGCATCAACTGACTTATGGAAGAAGGTTTTCGTATCACAGTATGTCAGAAAGTTGATGATGGCCCGCTTTGTCGGACCGGTCCAACCATCACACATCAGAGTGAGCCCATATGTGGGCCACTTGCTCTTATATAAGCCAATCCAATTCTCTAGCTCCTTATTGTTGTCAAGAAGCTCACCGTAAATGTCCCTCGGGCCTGGAGGATCGACACCGGGACCGGCAGACTGTATGGCAGAAATGGCAGACTTGTCGTATGTATTGTCTGCAGCATTCGTTGGAATGTGGCTGAAGTGGAACCAGGATCCAATAGCTCGCCACATATCCTTCTTCTCCTTCTTCCACATTGTGTCTACCCTTTGCTGCTTCGAATCTCTCCTGGGGAAGGCATGCGGATCTACATCATGGATTGACGCACCTGGTGGAATCCCTCCGGAAGACTTCTTTCGGCCACCAAAACCACCCAGGATAGATGCAATCCGGCTACGTCCTCTGCCCTCGCCCTTCCTGACTGAGGTTGTCCTTTGAAACTCTGGATCTTGTCTGCTTCCACCAGAACCGGCGCCCGACTCGAAAAACGAGGGCCCAAATCGAGCCCGATGCCTCGCCACCTCCTCCTACTGCCACCGAATATCCAGACTCGCCCGCATGGCAGCCTGGATCTGTGCCTCCTCCTCATCTGGACCCTCGACCTTCTGTGACTCCATCAAGTGATAGGAAGGTGCTTCTGCAGCTTGGCGTTTCACCTCCGTTTTCTGCTTGGCAGCCCTCTCCTTAGCTGCTTTGATCTCAGCGAGGTTTTTCCTCATCAGTTGATGGGTGCTCGGTGGGCACTCCGAGCATGCAAATATCTCACGAGAATTACCGGCTAAGTGCTGCTTTAATCTGGTTACCCCTCCTCCTTTGAAGCACTTGTGGCAATAATTGCACTGAAACTGGTGCCGTTCACCGAGCATCTTCCCATGCTCCCAGCCAATATTATGCTCTTGGGGTTGCCCTCTCCTTGATGGCTCCATTCCTACGACCACATTAATTTTTTTCAATTTCTATTTTTTGTAATTAAAAATTATTTTTAAAATTTTTTAATTAAATTATAAATTATATAAATTCTGTAAAAACAAAAGTTAATGTCACCATTAACATTGTCCATATATCGACAACATATAAAAAATTCAAGACGAAATGGAATCATTGAATCATTTCCTATTTTTTGGTAATTTTTGACTTAATTTTTTTTAAGCAATTTAAATGAAATATTAAAAAACCAATGTAGGGGAAAGAAATTTTACCTTATTTAGTTTTTGCTGGATTTTTCTTCAAGAAAAACGACGCTCTCCGACCCTTCTAATTTTTTTTCACACCTTTGTCTTTGCCTTTCTCTTCTTTTTCTCCTCTCTCTCTACCTTTCCTTCACCTAAGCTGATGGATTTATTTTTAGCATTCGGTCGGCTTTTATAGCCAACCGTTGAGCCACTGTGCACTTCGGATTTTGCTACAGCGCGGCACTTCGAAGTGCCGCATCGGCACCTTCGAAGTGCCCCACTGTGGCACTTTCGGAAGTGCCACACTGTGGCACTTTCGGAAGTGCCTTTGGCCAGTGCCTCTGGCCGGCGCAGCGTTGGCAATCCAATTTCAGCACCGAACCGGTGCGAACCGGGTTCGCACTGGTACGGGGGTCGAACCGATCGGTTCCGACCCATAATGGGTCGGAACCATTTTATACCCCTGCACCGGACCGGTTCCAGTCGGTACCGGTCCGGTCCGGTACGGGCTGAACCGACCGGTACAGGTCGGTTCAGCAGACCTTGCATCACATAGTTGGTTTTATAGATGTTATAGATAGGGGTGGCAATTTACTCTGCCTCATTAGCTATTCAGCCTGACCTGACCCAAATGGGGTAGGTTTTACCTGACTTGTTTAGAGTCAGCAGTGGGGGGTCTTGATTTCAAAACCCGATGCAAATCCGCAGAGGGTGCCAGTGCAGGTAATGGTAAAACCTATCCCAAGCCCAACATGAATATATATAACTCTATTAATCCCCTCCCTACCCTTTACCCAAGTTGCTCCACTTGCTCGTCCTGCGACTCCTATTGTCCGGTTGTCCCTCTATTTCCAACCAAACCCTAGCCGCAATATTGCACCCACTCTCCTGGCCAAGTTGATCGGATGCCAGTCGATTCGCCACCCCCTGCACCCAGATTTCTATCCACTAATTCGGTATTAGTTCGATTCTTTACTATTTTGTTGCTTTGTCTTGCTTTCCAATTACGATCACAAGTTCTTGCTTCAGTTCCCATAGAATTTCTTGATACAATTATGGATTCTTGCTTCAATTCCTACGCATTTGAGCTACTTCAATTTGTTCTTTTATTAATTTTTGACTTCATAGAGAACAATATTTTGTTTGTTGTGTTTCTATTATTGTGGAAAAATTGGTTTATTATGTTCTCTGTCTTAAACTCTTATTTTGTTTAATGTTATATGAAGTACTGAGGTTTACTTTTATATTCTTTTTATTTGTTTGATTTGTATAAAAAAAAAGAGAGAGAATTTTGTAGTTTTACTCAACCCGACCTATCCAACCCATTCTGTCTAACTCTACCTACCCCGCCTTGCCTCAAGGTGGATATGGGTATACGGTTCCTAATTGCAGGGCAGGTATAGACAATGGCCTACCCGACCCGTTGCCATCGCTAGTTATAGAAAATTGAAAAAAAATATATTCCAAGCAAGTTTTATTAGGCCATTAAAATACATCAGATTCTTTTAGTTTCTTACATTCTAGAGGTAAACAAGAGTTCAGCATAGATGAGCAACGAACGCATTCATCCATCAATAATTTGCACACCTTTAGAATCTGCCATAATCAGCATCAATTCGTTACATGTGAATTTCCAATCCAACTTGGATTCCTACAATAACCTCATAGCCAAATCACAGAGAACCAAATTGCCAAGTACTACCCAATACACATACCATAATTAAGAGTGACTTCCAGAAAAGGATTTAAATGATTAAGAGAGATGCAGGCCAACCAGTACATGTTTCAGCTTATGTCTTAAGATACTTAGACATCCAATATGAAGTGCTTTGAGCAATTCCAAACAAGTATCATGCAAGCATTCACAAACCCATGTGTGCGCATGTGGCCTTTTTTTCTTGGTGGTGGTGGGGGGGAGTTTTGGGGGGGGGGGGGGGGGGGGTGGTGGGTGGGTATGGTGTTCTATGATTGCATGCATGTGCTAGCTTTTTACCCAAAGTATCCTACCATGCATTCTAATCACCATGCAAGAAAAGGACATTTTTTTCTCAAAAAATGAAACAAAAGGACATAAAGAAGACATCAGAGAAGGCTCATTGGAGGGGGGAAGGTGATTTTCCCACAAGCATAGAGATGAACAAATTTGTTACTGGAATATCCCACAATCATGTTCACAAGGATAAATGACAAAAATATGATCAGCATGTTTTACAAGAAATGAACTAAGCAAGCAACGATTTACAAGAAATCATATAAATTGGTACCTAGTACCTGACTAAAATCTTAAATGAAATAAATCCAGAATAAAAGAAGTCATAACTCTAACCATCTAATCTTTTATCATCCGAAGCTCAAATGAATTTTTTTCCTTGGGGGTGGGTGAGGAGGCTATAGGGTGTTGTGGTCGGAAACTTAAACAAAAAGTGAACCTAGATATAAATCTAAAATCAATGAAAAAAAGGTTAACTGCATACCTAGAAATCCACATCCTTGATACACCATTTTGGACCCTCCAGGCCATTTGCACTTTTTGGTGATAACATCTCCCCTTAAGAATCTTTTCGAATCAGCCATGAGAAGCACTGCCAAAGAGGGAGTTAAGCAAGAGGTTGCATAGGGTACACAAGATACTCACACTCGGTAAGGGAGAGTACAAGCAGCCAGCAGGTGAGAGAAAAGAGAGGGGTGAGCAATAGACAATGGAGAGAGTAGTAGTTGAAAGATGCCACTGAAAGCAGGTGATGGAAATAGGAATGTTACATGTAGATAAGAAAAAGAAGAGTTTAGGGAGGCAATGATGGGCAGGAGAAGGTAAAGAATTGCGCCCCATACAGGTGAAAGGTATATAAAGCTAATGGCAATCCATTGACAGTCAAAATCAAATCTTAGCAAGGATGCTGATCCTTTCTAATACATTACACAAAGGTCAAAGTAAATCATGCATTATTGTGATACATGAGGGGCCAAAGTTAAAAAAGAAAAGAAAAGAAAATGGATCCAAGAATTCGTTAGAGTCGACCGCATCATATTATAAGGGTCAACGCAAGATTCATTAACCTTAACAAACTCCAAATAAATAAAGAAGAAGATGCCTTCTAGAACCTCAATTCTTGCAGAAAAATGCATGAAGTTAAATAACAAAAGCCACAATTTTTTAGGCTGTCATAATATAGTCTGATAAGACAGACACACAGGTTTGATTGATTCAGGGACAGAGATTTACAGAAAAGGATTAAATTCTTGACAAACTCAACTTCAAAGCAAGGTCATTAATACATTCAAAGTGGAAAGAGTTTCTAGATATCTGCTTTCATTATGCTTCATTGTGCTTGAAGGCCTCATAATTCATAAGGTTATTTATGATATAAATGCTAACCATGCGATCATGATACTATGGTTCTTAGAGATTATTTCACACCTCAGCCAACCTATCAACCTACCACCTCAACCCCCCCTTCCCCCCCCCCCCCAAAAACCAAAAAAAAAACCTTCGAAAAAAGAGCTTCTTTATATTTACCACTATACACATTTTACGCATATATAATTTCTCACTTGTAGAACAATCAGGAATTGCTTCCAAGCTGACGTTTCGCTATCAATTAATTGATCAAAACTGAAGCAACCACTTTCACATTTATCTTATCAAGCTAGAACAATCAGGAATTGCTTCCAAGCTGACGTTTCGCTATCAATTAATTGATCAAAACTGAAGCAACCACTTTCACATTTATCTTATCAAGCATAGTGTTCTAGTTCCAAAGATTTTTTGCATGTTGCTATATATTATATCAAGGAATTACATGGTATGATAGCATCCTTCAAATTGACAAAATTTTTAAATATATTTCAAATCCATTTTAATTTAAATTAATGAATAACATTTTCTTGAAGTGTCATAATTACTCTACATAATTATGCTTGGCCCTAAACTTTCATAATGATTTGCAATTTTTCAACAAACTTAAAGAATTGTATCACTTCTCAAAGTAACTAGTCGGGAAAAAAGCCAAACTATGCACGAAAAAACACGAGGTTATTAAGGAGTTGGTACTGTGAATGTAAAATATAAAGAAAACTCAGGCAATTAACATTTTACTGGACATAATTTGTTTCTTATACCACTCCCATCATTCTATCATCCCCTGCAGCAAACATGCATCCATATAAGAGTAACTCAATTCATAAACAGTTGTCCACACGATAATTATTCAAGCATACAAAGAAAAAGGAAGCAGAATAAGAGACAGATGAAAACATGCTAATTTGCAAGCTAGGTGTAACACAAATTTTGTAAGTGGAATCAAGTATTTATTGCAAGCAGACGAGCCTGCTACAATTCATGCACCAAAATAACTAATGGTACATAATGAGTGAAAGTAACTTACTAAGTTATTCAGCATATCCTTTGACGTTTTCTGAAAGGACATCTTTTTGGGTGTTTTATCAACTAAAGAGGCAAGTCCATCTGGTTGCTGAAAGCAAAAAAGGCACTAACTTTGAAGATTACAAACATATATCCATGTACATAATAGGATCATAATCAAAAAAAATAGATTTCATTCATAAGAAACATCTTCAACTTTATTTCTCCATGTTAACGCAGATCCTTTAGGCCCAGCTTTGTTGCAAGAATTTTATCCCGGAGATGGAGATTTATCCCCATCTAGAACTTTTGTCCTGGGGATCAGCTATTTTTCTGTTTGGTTCATCTTTTTCCACTGTGGTTGCCTGGGGTAAGTATGTTAGGCTTGGGTTAATAAGAGGGGTGAGGGAGATAGAGAGAAAATCATCTTTCTAAACAAACATACAGCCCTTGCATTCTCAACCATCATTTAGCACAGAATGTGGACAAGCCTGCGCACCTAGGCATAGCTAATACTCATGTGGGCTTAGAATGGTCCAGCTTAGCCATCTCAAACTCACATATGGACTAAGGCCCGTTTGCCAAAGCTTTTGGCACTTTCTGGCCCTCAAAAAGTACTATTGGATGATATGATAATGTTTGATAAAAAATCGAAAAGGCTTTGCCAGAAAGCTGAAAAAGTCTACTTGAAAAAAGCTCTATTTTGGAGCTTCTCCCAAAAATGCTTTCTAAACAATGTTAGAAATCTATTTTGGTTTTAATAAAAAATTTCTGATTACCAAAACATCCACCAACAAATCTCACGATTACATCTTATATCATGTCATATCATATTATAATATATTATTATACTATAAATATAATATAATATAAGAATAAATTAATATTATATTATATTATATTATTACATTATAATAGTATAATATATTATATTATTGTAGTAATACATAATATATATTATATGATTAATAATATAAAAGATAATATATTAGATTCTATTACATTATATTATATCCTGTTATATGATTATATTATAATAATATTATATTATTATTAAATATATAAACAATAAGAAAAGATATGTGCTTGAGTAAGAAAAGATTTTATATATTATATTATTAATATTAATTATTCATTAAAATATATCGCAATAATTTATTATCTATTAAATAATATGATATTATATATATTATATTCTTTTTATATTATTTTTAATATTAAATCATATATTAATTATATATATTCATAATATATGTTATTGATATTATGTTATTACCGTTTATATTGTATATTATATCATATTTCATAATATATTATCAATGATATTATTTTCTTATCATAATATATTATGTTATATCTTATATACTATACAATTAAACTATTATAATTAATATTATTATAATTTCGACAGATGTGCCAGTATAAAGGGTATTTTGACATATGTAGAAAGTAAGAGGGGTATAGGTAGACCGAAAATCGCATGGAATATAGTAGTAAAAAAGGACTTCGTATCTCAACATCTTTTAAAAAATATAGCCCTAAACTGAGTAGAATGGAGAAATAGGATTCATGCAGCTGATCCCGACTAGTTTAGAGTAAAGCTTAATTGAGTTGAGTTGAGTTAATACTTAATAGTATTATAATTATTTTACTATTAAATATATTTTACAGTTATTATGTTATAAAATCAATATCATTAGATTATTTATTATATTACTTCTAGTTGCATTATTTTTTATCGTAATAATCTTATTTTTAGTACTAATATCAATAATATTATTACATAATATGTATGTTATAGATAATATAACTTAAATAATATTGATAACATATTATTATAGTAGAAGATTATATATTATTATAGTAATAATATTAATATGATTATATATTTATTTTTCAATAATATATTGTATATTATATGCAATGTATATTTGCATCGTTTTATTACCATTACAAAAAGTATTAATAATATTACTTACTAATATTATGATATTAATACTAATTTTATAATTATTCTGAAAATAAAAAATTATGATAAGCAAGGTTCACCATACCGGTCAATACCAGTACGTATCGACCGTACCCGTACTGAACCGGTACGCAGTATAAGGAACGTACCGACACTCGGTACATTGAATCGACTGTTGTAGGGGACATACCTACACTGCAATTGATGGTACTGATAAAGGGTTCGGTAACGAGACGACGAACCTTGGTTATAAGGTTAATTTTAATATCACCATACCAATAATATTAAAATTATGAAATACTACAACATATCATATTAAAATTATATAGTAAATACAATTATAAACTATATAGTGTTATATTATATTATATTATATTATATTATATTATTTATACATTATATTATTTAGATTATCATTATCATGATATTATATAATATAAATATAATTGAATCCTATTACTAATATTACAAGTATTAATATAATAATATTATTAATATTGTAATATTAATGTTTTATATTAATATTATTAAATATTATTATTAAATATAAAAACATATATTATTATATATGTTAATATCGATATACTAATATTGCTATTAGGTCAGTTTCATTGCCTAGGGATTTACTTGACCTATCCAAACATAGGAATCAAACGAATCATTCCTGACAATTCCTAAGAATAGATTTTATGGGAATGGTTTTCCCATTCCTGCTTTGCATTCCTAACAACTGAACATGGCCTTAGGGGTAACTGTGGTCTTGCAAGCCATTTTATTCACGAACTAGGTAGGAGGTGGTTATCTGAGGTTCCAAGCCACTTCAAACTCTCTCATGGATCGAAGTATGACTGCTAATTATTTCATCTCCAACATGTGAAAATATAAGTGCTAATGAGACAATAAATTAATCTATAAATAATGCAAAAGAAAAAATGCAATCAGTTTGACACTTCATGGGAGCTAAATTCAATTAGAAATCAATAACCTACAAAGACTTATGTACCATCACTAAACTGCAAGTCATAAGAACCAAAATGAGAAAAATAACAAACAAGAGATGACCCCACATTGTTAACAATTAAAAATCCTTCTTACTTCATCTTCAAGTGAAATAATTGGAGATATGCAAGAAAGCAAAAAGAAAGTATTATGACCATCAAACCTAAGCAAGAGAACAAGAAAAATAAAGACCAAAGCATTCCCAAAATGGCAATAAAACTAAACAAACAAAATTATAAGAACTTGAAACATATTTTTATCATGCATTTTGACATTGAAATAGGAATTTTGCAACTTGCTTAGCAAAGACAATACCCTCAGAAGTTCTTGAAAAAGAAACATTATTTTACGAGTTTGATAGATATAAATCAGCAAGCCACAAAATACCAGGCTACCAGCAATAGAGAAAGATAAACAATTTTCTTAAGGCTAACATAATAAACATATTAAAATATTATTTGATTCTGCTAAACTGCATGTAATATTAAAATGTAAACTCTTTTCAATAGATTTGAAAAAGAAAGTCAATAGCAGGGTAGAATTTAAGTTTCTACACTTCTGTACTGTCACAGAAGCTCTTCAAGAGTAGAAAGTGGCTTATAGTCCAATCAAAGTCACTATGTATGGCTGGTATATATGGCAAAGCTTGTGTACACATTTTTTTCAACTGTTTTACTCACTTTGAAGAGTAAGTATTAGATGTTGTAACTCGTCATTAACAATACTGAAGTAAAGCACCAAAAGTTCTCAAGACAAACAGAAGTTCAGAAATTTTAAAGGAGAAGGGGAGACACTGCTGTACATGATATTTTTATTGGGGATTATAAGACATGATCACCATCAAATGATGCCAATGAGAATTAGACTCTACCACCAAAGCTTTCAAACAAATTGAAGTCAACTTTCATAACAAATATCTAAATGTTCAAGTAGAAAGGACATGAACTTTCAGGAGCCTTCTAGTATTATGTTATAACTCCAAAAGAACTCATCGAAATCATGATCTATTTTTCATTTCCAATGATTTCGATAAAATTCAACATTTCTTCTATGTTTCATGTTTTTAGAAGCAGAATAAAATCTCAGCATTGACACAATCATTTGATAATGTATGATGTTTTTTATATGAAACTGATACACCATGAAAGAATCCTTAGTTAAAACCTTGTCTGAAACTAAATTTATGCATTGAGGCATAAGAACGTCATATAATACTTAAGAACACTGTACATATAATGCTTAGCAGAATAGACGATATAATCAGAATTTTTTCTAATAGATAGGAATTATACTTGAAAATTCTTTTTTATTAGCAAATGCAATACTTAATTGACCATATGTGAGCCTGAAACATTATAAGAAAAATATGGATGAACTATCATTAGCTTTAAAATTTTCTTTCTGGAAGAAGGTTACTTTCAAAAATCAAGGTTTAAAAAACAGTGTCTTGATTATTTATGTTCTTAAAAAAAGAGGAAGATTTGATGGATAGAGAAATTGACCACCAAAATTCTAATTGATTTGCATTCTTGTGATTATCACAATATTGACATTTAATCCTCCTAAAAAGATTACATTATGCATGACAGGCAAATTAGACATGATTATGGCATAAGAAAAACATAAAAAGACAAACCACGTTGTGTATGGCCACTAAATTTTCTATCAAGTTACAGTGTTAAGGTAAGAAGAGGCAAAAGGCATATGAAAATAGTCTTGTTTTCCCAATAACCAGTTTAACATATTCAAAATCCAAAGTAAAAGAGCTCTAAGAACAGGATATAGTAAATCTACAAAAGAACTAATGATCCACATATTTATTGCAAGAACTTCTTACAGCAAGCTAGTAGATGACGATACAATGGGAATGGGTGTATTGGTATCTCACCCGAAAAGGACAAGGCGTTAGGGTTCCAAACAGATCATCTTTCAAGTCAGCTGCATTCATGGAGTATAAAGCATTTTTCAGTCCACGAGAAGCGAGATACTCCTCTGTTTCTTTATGGAGAGAGTAACCTTTGTACACACTGACAGAGGGATCAGATACCTATATGAAAAGAAATCACCAATACATATTAGGAACTTTTAAATACCCAGAAGCATTATATACACTACTGTGTGAATTGATTGCAACAGTTTCTGGCCATCGTATATCTCTAGAGACAGGTTACATCTACTTTGCAAGATGAACAAATCGCTAACTTGCCAACAAAACAAGCTTCATTTATAGGAACTGGGGGAAGTGCTCGTAGCTGTACTAACTACGATTACATGAATACATTAGCAAGAAAAATGAGCATTTATTAGATCTTATTTCATAGGTACCTGCTGATGATAACAATAAAACACTTGGGCTGGATAAGTGGAATAGCAAAACCATTAATCATCTAATCCTTCAGCAACTTTGAAACAAAAATGGGTTTATTATGGATTCATATGATGAGTGCCCCACCTTTAAGTCTCGGATGTCTAGAGCCTTCACCATTATCTTATATTTTCAGTTGGAAACAGATAGTTTCACCTACATACTGATTATTATGTTCTAGACAAAGCTATATACCTATTGTTAACATAAGATATAACTAGATGTAGGAATGTCTAGAACTCTTAGTTCTTCCACTTCCTTCACATCCCCTGCTCCTCTATTATGTCTCCTCAAGCCCCATCTTACTTCCACCTGCCACCAGTTTCCGCCACTTCCACCCCCGCCCCCGCCCCGCCCCCTCCCCCCGAAAAAAAAAAAAAAAAACAAACCTCCAACCACCACAAAAATGGGGGTCTATCTGTGAACCCATCTGATCAACCACTGCAACCCTGCCTCACTCTTCCTTCCTCCATGTTCCTCCTCTCCTCCTCCCCCACTTACCATCCCCTTTATCGTCCATATGCTTCCTCTTCCATCACCTGCCCTCCCCTTCGCCCAACCTCCAACATGCATCCCCTACAATCACTGACCTTTCTCACGTCCAACAAATGCTTCCACTTCCCCACTCAGCTCCCCTTCCTCTAGCCTCTACCTCACAACGTCTACTGACAAGCTATAACTTCCTACACCCTCCTCTTAAGCTCTCAATCCTCTACCATCCATCCTTTACCCTGTACCCAGCTTCTTTTCTGATAATAGACAAACCCTAACGAAAACTGCAATCAGGATGCAATCTAAAACCCAAGCTTAAACCCATAGGTTTTGTCACCTTCTTATTCAGTTATTTGAATCCTATCATATCCTTCAGGCTTACATCCAAATATCTCACGGATCAAAACCATATATAGCCTAAATTGTAATAATTCCATACTATTTAAGTATTTACTCCATAAAATTATGCAACTTTATAGACATTAACACAGTGATCTACAGCTCACACTTGCCCACCATAAAGCACATGCATAAAGAATCAACTTTTATATAAAAGAAGCAAGAGAGAGAAAGAAATAATACATATTCTCACTACAAATAAAAATTTGGTTAAGCCCACATATACTTTGTCTACCCAATACAAAAAATGAATTGGTAACACCTAATTTTAAGCATCAGAATACTCATCTCGTTCTTTCAAAAGTTAAACAATACAATCTCTCGCAAGCCAACCCCTTTGATTCAAACAGCAAGGTTCGCCGTACCGATACCGGACCCCGTACCGGTGCCGCACTAGCATAGTGTCGGTACGGTATGATATGAATTTTTTTTTTGCATACCGAGTATCGATACGCCACCGGTACCAGTACTGATACTGAACCGATACAGTACGGTATGCCTGGTACCGTCCAGTATGGTACGGTATGGCATACCATGATTCAAAGGGATAAAAATGAGAGACTCTTGGAATTCTTTGTAGTTTTACAAAACACAGTCTTCATAATCCCTTCATGGGTTCTAGATTATAATAAATACAAAATACAGAAAAGAAATATCTGAAAAAAAAATGTAGAGACTGAGTTTCAAGAAAAGAAAGAGACAAAGGAAAAGAAATAAAGTGAAGGGATGCTGAACAGAATGAGTGGCATGAATGACATTTTTCTGTAATCTATTAATCGGGGTGGCCAGTTAAGAAGGCAAAAAGATTAGAATTACTTCCTAAAGTGATCAGCAACTGCTAGCATTTTGTAAGTAGGGAAGATGCTCCCATTATATATGTGGAATTGCAGTTCTATTACAAGGGCCACCATGAACAAACATAATGCTAATATAAAGCTGATCCATCATTTGGGCCCAAAATATTTTCTAACAATAATTCAGGAACAATAAAAGTGGGAAAAATAAGAGGAGATAGTGATTCAAACATAACAAGAAGAATTTAAGTAAAACAGTCGGTGAACAATGTAAAAATAATGTATAGAGTGAAATAATGAAGAACCATGGTCTGCTATACCACCTCGTACGGGATATAACGTACCATATCGGGAGAAAACTGATAAGACACTTAACTTCAAGCCGGTACAAGCTTGGTACCGAGACATACCGCCCCATATCAAGGTGTACCGACCTGTACCAAGGTGTACTGAGGTACATACCAGTCCGTACAGAGGTGTATCGGCCTGCATCGAGGTGTACCGAGATAAAAATTAAGCAAAATAGTTAGAGAGCTATTTCGGTACAGGGGTGTATCATACTGTATCGTACCAAATCGATAAGATACCGACACGGTACTTGATATCGAGATTGTGGACTTTGTGAAGAACAAACTGCAAACAAGCATGATGCTTCAAATTTGAAGAAGAGAGAGAAGTCTCAAGCTTTTTGAAGAAGAGAGAGAAGTCTCAAGCTTTCACCAGGAAAGCTCGACATTGATTACTTTCATGCCAGCCAGAGACATCGAAAGAGAATTGATTTTAGAAATTCTGCTTGTAGTAAGTTCTTCAAAGCATTTCAACCATATCAATGAGAAGACAAGGAGAATCCCCATAACAACTAAAAATGTGAACGAATGAATTCATTTCTGACTTATGCTCATTATTCAAGCTGCAAAATCAGCCATCGTACACCATATGGTCCTACAAGCATCAGTTATAATAACTTGTTTGGTAGTTCCTCATGCATATGATTTATGAAAAGACCAAACAATTAAGATGATTGAAATATTGTGAAGCATAAATTCAAGAAGAAACATGTCCAAACAAAAATTTCAATTATACACTAGTTACAAGATATGAAGGTAAAAATTTAAATAGAACTTTCAGCAAAAAAAAAATAAATAGAAAAACTTAAATGTAGCAGACAAAAACATTAAAATTATTTGGAGTGCTATATATAGTACCAATAAGCTAACTTGAGCTTGACAATCACTTAAACTATTGTAGAGACCAATGATATCCCCTTTCCGAACAACGTAGAATGCATTACTTTCTTCCTCCATTGATGGTTGCGGCTTCACCTCTGGCAATCGCAGTCTCTTTGAATGCCGAGCAGAGAAGCACTGAACACGAAATCCCATCAAGATGAAATCTAATTTAAGTACTTTAATGCCAGCATGCCGTATGCTGCTTTTCCATGATGTACTAGAAAAGCCATATAAAGAACTTCTCATGATGACACGACTCCCATGTGAAAATAGAGCTGCAGAAGATACATACGAAATGCAGTTCATCACGGAGTTTCCACTAGCTACAAAGTTCACATAGGGGAATAATAAAATTAGAACCAAAAAACCATCATAGCTCAAAGAGAACAAAGATATTCTATATTTCAGTAAATTATACTGTAGCAGTATTGAGCTAGACAAATAAACTGAGATGGATAGGAATTGCATGCAAGATTAAGACAGTCTAAAAGAAATGACGTGTCTAAAGAAAGCATACTTGAACTTCCTTTCATACTCTGTAGAACAGGGTCAAGTAAAACAAACTAGCGACCTCATTTACATAGATGGAAAGAAAGTGAAAAAGGGGGTACAAGTTCAAAGACAGCAGCACAGTACTACAGCAACAGGCACAACTTAGCACTAAGAGTTTGTTGGGTCACTGAGAAAGCTACAGGAGAAAGTTACAGGAGAATTTTTCTGTCCGATATTTCACAATTATTGAAAAATCTGGAGAGTGGAAAACAAGAAGAAATTAAGAGCCTTCACAAGGACTGAAAAATTTTCCCTCTTTTTTTTTGGGCGGTGATTTTTGAGAGAGAACAGCAGAAGTTGTATCGATGATGATAACTCACTCACATGTCTAACACATAGAAATATATATCAACTAAATAGATAGATAACTTCCCATTCACAAGGTTAATCTTAATGTAGGTGAGAGCAAAATCTGAGAGAATGAACAGAATAGTGCATCAAGTTTAAGCCTCACAAGACTTACTATTTTATGAAGTTTCACCTAGGCAAAGTTCTGCATTTTAAATACTCGAAAATGCTCCAAGGTTCAAGATGTTATCTCTGGGTTAGCAGGAATATGACAATAAGAAACACTATCTTTTGAAGAATGGGCAAATGTGATGGCTGAGATTGACTGTTTGAAGGTGTTTTATGATGTGAAACAAAGGATATCTGCCGGCCTACATCAAGTATGTATTTCTGATATATTTTCCTTCGAACACTTGGTGGAAAATTGTGGACCGAAGTTTAATTTTAGCTTTTATAAACAGATATATTCAATTTACACTCTCTCTCTCTCTCTCTCTCTCTCTCTCTCTCTCTCTCTCTCTCTCTCTCTGTGGCCTTACCAGCCATGCTAATTTCCCAACTACCTGTGACTTTCTGTTGGTTCTAGTACCCTCAAACAGTCAACTTCAATCTTCAAATTTTGCAGTTCTTCACGAGTTGGTGCTATGCATGCTTCTTGTCACATTTCAGTAAACATGCAGAAGTATCACAATCTGAAGGCATTTGCAAGAATTTAAACTGTAAAGTTCCATACAGTCAGAACATCACAAAACAAATGAATTTCATGGGACACAGACTTTGATGTGCTCTTCTGCTTAAACCTCTGAAAGCTTGCAAGGATTCAATATTTTTCACCATCACACACACACATTAGGAATAACCCCACAAAGAGGTTCAAAACCATTGTAGACAAAAAAATGCTGAACTTTTATATGCCCTAGAATCCGTACGTCATCAGTGGTACCATTATTCAAAGCAATTAACTGGCTTTCCACCAATGTTTCAATCATACAACATCTTAATAATTACTTAAGAAAAATTCTTCTCTGACATGTTGGGGCCGGAGGAAGGGGGGGTGGTTTGTGGAAGTTAACATTTGGAAAGTTTAAAACTTTAAATTCTTTTAAATATCTCACTCACCATCATCAAAGGGACAAGTGCACAACAAAATATCCTTCCATACCTCCCATGGTCCACATATTTCCACAAAGTACAAACCTAGTAGGAAGCATGTCTAGTAGTTTACAAAATTCATGTTTTCCAATATTATACATCTTTAAACAATCTACTTATATTGTCTGACAACAATTTAGATGAAGGGTTTAAGTCCCTCCAAAGCAAAACAGTACCATCGTTTCTGTACTATTCCAACAAGAAACCAGGACCTGGGACACCTATGGGACAGTGGTTCTCTTTAACCGGGATGTTCCTATCATCCCAATTCATCCCGACATTAGGGATGCATCAGGACAGCAAGACTAACCGGGATGGACTGAGATGCAATTTTCTCTTTTCTTCTTATTATTATTGGTTGTTTCACTATGTTTTGACCATATCATCCCTACCTAGTACTGTACTGTACCAAGATTTAAACCCTTGATATTGCCCATAGAAGATTTCTGATGAATTTGTCTAAACAAAAAAAAAAAACAATGATCAACCAGCGAGAATGTAAATACAAGAAATATAATTATTCTTGTGACCCTACTTAATTATTGATTGATCTCATAGTGTTCAATTACTGATTTGCTTTAAAATTCTCATCCAATTCCAGCTTCTCTTAAACTCGTACTATTGCATAATGGACATATTGCTAAAAATAGATTCCGCCATGCTAACAAATTTTACATAACTAACTCATACTACTCTAGCTATAATCTAAAAGAATAGATTTAGACATGCTAAGAAATAAAAAGACATCTGCCGCAATAGAAACAGGTAATCTATAGATTAAATAAGACAAAATGACAAGATAACACTTATCAACAAAACAGATATGCATGAAATACTTTCAAAAGAGTTATATGCATAGATAAACTCCAAAATGAAAGAAGCAGCAAGCAGGCAAACAAGAAAGAAAGAACGAAAGAAAGGTCAGGCAGTATGAACATAGCAAGATTACTGATCAAAATATTAAACCAAGGCATGAAGTTAACCCATCCTTTGAAATTGAAACCCATCCTCCTGTGACTAAAACATTCAAAGATGGCATTCATATCATAAACTTCATTTTATCCCTTCAATACCATGATACCGTGATTAAAATGGGTCCGGTTGGCCTCCCTGAGACATCCCAAAATCATATATAATTTACTTCAAACAGATATTTGGATCTTCAATTACAGAACCAAAAAATATTGTTGTATCTAAATCCAAAATTAAGAAAAAAGGGGGGGTGAATCAAATTCTAATTCCAACCCTGAGGACTTCTATATCTTGAAGGTGCTTGAACCTATGCTATGTGACACTTTTGCTGCATTTATAACATCTTCTAGACCTTCAAAATGACACTTGATGGTGGCTCTGATGCATCTTGATCATTGATCTTAAGATGTTAGCTGCCAACTGTATGTCACGGTAAATTGATTGTTGGAATTTTAAGATCTTATCAATACACACATGACAAGCATTTGGATGGATAAAGATGGTCACATAATTGTTTACATGTAAAATCACTTTCATGAAAGAGAATGTTTAATAAGAACTATTGTCTGCAAATTGTGATGGCTCTTCTATGGTTTCTGGTGGAAAGTTTATTTTTCCTTTGAAAAGAATCAAGGAAGCATCATGATAACAAGCATGAAGTGCTTTGTCATTCTTCTTGTCCCCCTTAAAGGATGCGAGCTAGATGATTTAATTGGTTAAATATTTCAGGCCTACTTTGAAAACCACACTTTGCCTGAAGCAGACTTAAATTTGGATGGGTCACTTCCCTTGCCTCTACCCCTGACAATTTGCATACAAAAAAACTAGTGGTAAAATGTGTTCACATAATTAGTATTCCAACATTTTCATGCATTTATTTTTAAATCAGACAATATTTATTCGTTATTGTATTGTAACCATACTAAGCTTTCAAGCTGCAATTATATATGTTTTTTTTTATTGTTTTCTCTAACACATCTTTATGCATGCCTTCTCTTCTGCACATTCTGGGACTGTCCAGTTTATCTTCTTTTCTATTACTCGGGAAAATTTTGCAGGTTACTTTAAAAAAAAAAGAGCAATGAACAATGAAAGGATGGGAAACCCTTCAAATTGAGAAATTTTGCTGATATGCAACTAAACTGTAGAATGTTTGCATAGCTTCCTGAGTAAATCCAGTTCATCGGTGAAGACAGATTCAGTTATAGTTTGATGGAATACGACTTGGTTGGTTGTCTTCCAGACATTGTAACATACAATACATGGCTTGCTGCATACTGTCATTCTATTAGGGAGGCAGGTTTAAGACTTGTTGTCATGCCTTGCAACACCATGATTGATGAGGTTGCTCATTGTTGCCTTCAACAAACTCCCGGCCCCAGGTTCTTTTTGAAGCGATGTTGCAAATTGGAATCGTTGTTGTCTTGTAATTTGATTATTAATGGGCTTCGCTTGTCTGTTTGGCTGGGTGAAGCAAGAAGGATTCGCACCAAAATGCCGTGATAAAACAATTACTAGATGTTGCTATAGATTCAGACGATTTGAGCTAGGATTTGAGATATTATCAGAGATACAAAAGGAATCTTTTGTGTTACCTATCTGAACCAGTTGGAAGCACGTCCAAAATGTTGGACCTCTAATAGCAACCGGACGACTAGTCGCCAGCCCCGACCTCCTCTCACCTGTAAAATCAAGGAAAAATGAATCAAGTATTTTAAACCTAGGAGCTCAAATTAGAAGATCAGAGAGATCGGGGAACCTACGGAGAGGATGGAGGAGAGCTCCGGGAGGGGGGGGGGCTGGCCGGAGGTGGGGATCGATAGACGGAGAGGAGCGGAGCGGAGCTTCTCAGAGATCGGAGCGAAGCACGGCGATAAGGGCTTGGGATGGAGGTCGGAAAGCCGTGGAGGTCGCGGATTGATGTCGGCAAGGGGAGGATGGAGGAGAGCTCGGGGAAGACGGAGGGAGCTCGGCAACGGCAAGGGCGAGGAGGAATGGAACAGATGAAGGCGGCGTCAGGTCCGAACGGACGTGCGTCTCCACTCCGTCATCACTCATCAGGACGCCCGGCTCTCAAAGTTCCATCGTCAATCCGACGGCCAAGAGCGCGCAAAATACTTAATATTTTTCTGCGCGAAGGATGCGATTGGCTTGATCGTCGAGGCCCAAAATAATAGTAACCGATAGTTGCCAATTCTTCGGCACTTCAGTTTCTGAAATGAAGCTGAAGGCAGCATCGGCTGAGCTATGCTCGGTATATACTGCAGGCCAGCATAGTTATATTGGAGGGCAACTTGGTCATTGTAATTGGTTGGATTTAGGATGGCTCCGATGACAATAGTGGAAGTCACCCCATAGTTTGGAGTATTTGGGTTAGGATAAGTATTGGTATGGTCTTTCAGGTTAAATATATGATTAGAGAGGTAAACGGGGCTACGAACATGATGGCTTGATATATGACTAGTTATTTTGAGGCACCTCGTGTGTTAATGAGGGAGAGTTGTCTAAAACGCTCCGGAACTTATTATTCTCCGTTGTTATTGGATATCTGTGCTCCAATTATATGCACCATTAGCTTTAGCGGAAAAAAAAAAAGCTTCAACGTACACATCCCTATCCAAATCCAAAATCAACCCACCCACAGCCCGACACCTGTTACCTATCTGCACAGCCATCCGGCCCATCTTAATCAAGACGCAATCATGGCCGTACATTAACGGGAAAATAGCAGTTAGAATGATCTGGCCGCAAAAACACCGCCAAGCCTGGCCAGGACAAGAGAGGAGGTTACAAAGGCGGTTTGGCCTTTTTTTTTTTTGGTTTGGCCTTTAAATACAAACAATAAAGAAACGTTAGGCCTCTGTATCTCTGTTTTCCTTCTCCTTTGTGCTCCTCTCCTTGGCCTAGTAGTAAACATGAGTTTTCTTCTCCTCCCTCATAGAGACTAAAACCTAGAAGAACAAGAGGATTGAATTTTTGATTGGATGTGATGGGCCAGCGCATGTCGATGGCGAGGAGGAGGAGAGGTCGCAAGGGGTGGAAGAACGGCGCAGCATCAGAGAAGATCGGTTGTCTCGCATTGGCGAAGGAGCAGAGGTCCAGAGTTTATATTATTAGGAGATGTGCGGTGATGCTCCTCTGCTGGCACAAGTATGGAAAGTATTGAAACTTTGCAAGGTTATGGTCAGGAGCTCTGTTTGTTATATTTCTTTTGATGCTTTTGTTGTTATATCTTTGTGATTGTGTTGTAACAAAATTCACATAGGTAGGGAAATAAGGGCTTGGTTTAGATTATATGATGAGACTTGGGTTGAAGAATTTGGAATATATGATGGCATGGGAATGTCTCTTTCTGTTTTCTAAGCAAGTTTGGTAGGTTTATGTTTTTGTTTCGGAGATTGTTTCAGTTTTCTTATTTCTTTGGCTCATATTTCTCCTTATTCGGCTATTGTTCCTTTGACTAATAGTTCTGGTTGTTGCACAACTTATCTATAGTTTATTGTGTTACTTCAAGGTAACTGGGTTTCATTTGTGTTACACCCTAGAAGTTAAAAATGTCATGAGCTGAGTCATAGGTACCTTATAAGGGGATATGGGGATATTGACAGAGTTAGGGAGTCTAGAGTATGGAATTCTTTTGAAGGCCAGTTTAACAGTCTGTTTGTTCTTAAACAGATTGAATTTATATTGTATTAGAGTGAATTCTTGTACTTCATGAATTTGAAGGTGAAAGGTTGGCAATCCAGCAAGAAAGAAACTTTTCTAGTAGATGCTACTTTCGATTGAAGAGGGTCAAAAAAAAAAAAAAAAAAACTGCTTGTGGCTAGTAATAATGGTTTCATGCTCCGACAATGTGTTAGATTACGTGATTTTTTTTTCAGGGAAATGAGATATCGACTCTATTCTTGTAAATATAGAATTTGTTTCTTTCCTTCTCCTCTTAATGTTTTGCATGTAGTGCTTAGGCACCTTGTCTATACATTTGAACAATTTGAATCTGAAGTTGTCTATATAGTTAATATCTCAAGGAAAGTACTTTTTTTATTTAGGGAGTTGATATTTCCTGCCTAATTTTTTGTAGGAAGTAAAGTTTTGTAGTTAGGTAAGTCATCATTGCAATTCAGTTTCTTGCACAGGTAATATGCATGTAAACCCACCAGTAGACTAGGATCCATCTTTCTCTTTCTCATAAGCTTGTTGTCTTTTATGGACACAAACCTGCACCAAATGATTGAGTTCTTCTTCCACCTCAGTGCAGCCTGAATCTCCTAAGAAATAGAATTAGATTCAATTCTATTAAGTTCAATCATCCTGCTTTATTAAGTTCAATTCACGCCAAGTGGGGTAACAAGTGCCTTTTTTTGGCACTGGCACAAGCATTGAACTTTTTAGATTGAAATCTTGATGGTACTCACTACAAAGACATGCATGAGACTGTTTGGGATGTTGAGACCAACTGGAATAAACACTTGCTGCTTCAGTCCAAGTACTCGTTCTTCTGATTTTGATCGTATCCGCTGCACATCTAAGAATGGAAAATATGAGAATGCACAAGAGATAATGTGCTATTTTCTTGTAAAGGACCACTTTCAAGGCATCAGAGGGACATTTCAATATGTGCATATAATATTTAGTTGGTGACTTCAAACTCACTGCTTTGATGCTTCTTATTTAATAGTTGGTTAAAACAGAAGTCTAGACTGGGTTCAGAGGTATTGGTGTAGAATGAAAAATTATACATAATTTTACCAGATTGTCTTTTAGTGGTGGATTTGTTTTTAGTTCTTAATTAATGTATTGAAATTATAGACATGGTTTCTGAACAAAGGGATCACTTGTTAGTATTTTATTGTAGGTAGAGAGAGGCTGCAGCATAGCTTGCTCTTTTTTTAAAAAAAATGAAATTTTAACTCTTCTATGTGTAATACAGGTCATTGTTGCTATGTTCATTGATTTGGTTTCTTATCTCTGTGATATCTAAATTCCTAAGGTATGCGCACCTGGAAACACTAAAATTCCTCTAGTTGCGAAAAAAAGAAATTATTTTCAGATGAAGAAAGGGATAAAAACCAGATGATAGGATGAATTGACTAAGTATTATCCGAAATTTTAGAATCAGGGAATCCGCAGAACAGGAAACCGTTCACTTGAGGAGAAAAGAAGTTGATAATTTTCTCCATGTTATTGATGCTTGTATAACCTTAACCATTGATGTTCAAATATTTTCTTAGAAATAAAACGAAACTAGATTGGGAGGAAAGAACGCAAGGTTTTGAGATATATATATATATATATATATATATATATATATATATATATATATATATATATATATATATATATACATATACATATACATATATATATATACATATACATATACATATATATATATACATATACATATACATATATATATATACATATACATATACATATACATATATATACATATATATACATATACATATACATATACATATATATATACATATACATATACATATACATATATATATATATATACATATACATATACATATACATATATATATACATATACATATATACATATACATATATATATATACATATACATATATATATGTATATATATACATATACATACATATACATACGTATATACATATATATATATATACATACATATACATATATATACACATATATATGTATATACATATAGATATATATACACATATATACGTATATACATATAGATATATATACACATATATACGTATATACATATAGATATATATACACATATATACGTATATACATATACATATATATATACATATACACATATACATATATATACATATATACATATACATACATATATATATACATATATATATATACACACACACATACATATATATATTGGTTACAACAGTTGTTTACACTACTCTAGCTTGAGTACAGCCAACAGAATCCAAGGTTTTGATATATGGAGTTGCCTCAAAGGCATGCATTGTAGTCCAAAGATTAAATGGCAACACAAGAACAACAAGTGGGTTTGCCCAACAAGAAGAAAGGGTCCACCATACAGTGAATCTGTTGGTAATAGTTTACCACATAGAGAAAGTCAGCAAATCTACTAAAAGTGTGGCAAGAGTAAATGATTGATCCTTTGCTTTATAGATTATCTTTTCAATGCAATGTGCAATTTGAAGTTAAATGAATTGGAATATCCAGCAACTGAGTTGGAAAGTGGAAGTCAATTGAAAAGGTGGCCGATGTATAACATGACTATATGCATTGTCGAGACTATCCGCAGTCTGGAACTAATAGAGAGGAGGAAGGTCTTAATACTATTTTAGACAACATAAACAGATATAGAGAAAAGGAAACAAGAATTAGTGAAAGACAAATCAAAACATAGTTTTTTGTGTGTAGAATCAGCTGAAATATCATTTTTGTGAGATTGAACAGACCTTGTGTTGCACCGGACATCCTTTTTTTATTTTCCTATCAATTCTGTTGTTGTGATGCCTAACAAAAAAAGTGAGCCTCAATAATTCACCACAATCCATGAGCAAGACTGCCAATCTAGATCATCTATTTAGATCCTTTCGAGCTTATAAGTTTAGTTTGTCACCAACTGTAAAATGTCTTTGTAGCAGATCTATGTTAAGCCTTTTACACTTAGTTCATGGAGACCGAAACCACAGAATTTTCTTAGCCGAGTCCTTGATTTAGTGGAGAGTTAATCTAACTGTGCCTCACTTCTGATTTTTCAGAAAAAGTCATGCTAATTGCATAATCTGCGCCTCGAAAATAAAATGATCACTTTTTTTGGTGCATTAATAGAAATATTCTTATGAAACATTCATGGAGAGCAAAACCGTAGAATTTTCTTAGCTGCGTCCTTGATTTATTGGAGAGTTAATCTAACTGTTTCTCGCTTCTGATTTTTCAAAAAAGATCATGCTTATTGCATAATCTGCGCTTTACAAATAAAATGAATCACCTTTTTTTGGTGCATTAATAGAAATATTCTTATGAAACATTCTTCAGGCTTCTATGCATGAATTCATGTTTGAAACTTTTGTGTTTCTCAAAGTGTAGTAGCATACATTTCAGGGGACCTTGTGCATCTCAGATTTATCTTAGTATTGCTTAGTTTTTCAAATAGGAGTTGGTTAGAAAAGGCAACACTGTCAGGTAATGCACAACCTAGATTAGGTATCATAGAGAACTCATTCCTCAGAACCCTGTTGTAGTAATGCTGGGGCCAATTCAGACCAACATTTCCGAGGCTGCTCAGGATAATACCAGAAAAAGTCTTCAGGACTTCGGGTATGGCCTTGTTAGAGAACCATTCAAGAAACTATATCCAACAACATAAATTATTTCTCTACCTGCCACAAAACCATTGTTCCCCATTTTCCTTATCTATATTTAATCTCACAAGCTTCTTTTGATCCTTTCCCCTGGCTGATTTCAAATTTTCTTTGGCCGACCTATTCCAGTAATATTTTTACCCTCATCTATTTGGTACCAGGGCAATATATGGACATCCTTTTTTAATCAAAACAACTTTAGGTCTCAGAGACATAAACTTATATACTTTTTGTCATAGAACTATTGTATGTCGTACTAGCCTGAACTAGGCGGCACCGCCATCCGGTACGGGTGGCGTACCGAGGGTTGGATACCGGTACCCAGAACGGGTGGCGTACCGACACTTGATATGTCAAAAAAATTTCATATCTTATCGTATGGATATGTACTAGTGCCGCACCGGTACGGAGTTCGGTACTGAGACGGCGAACTTTGCATAAAACTATTATAGATATCTTTGCATTTGTTTGCCTTTAGGATGTTGAACTAGATAATAATTCTTATTAGTCAGAGAGACAACTCCTACTGAAATTGATTGTGAAAACAGTAGAGGTAACAAAGGTCTTTTTCTCTACATGAAATTGATCAGCCCTTGGATTACTGAATCGGAGATCTAGGGTGCATAAAAGATAAAAATTGGCAGTTTTAAGTTTGCACGCAATCTTTGTCAGGTATTACCTTCTAATTTTGTATTGCTTTTTTGCTGCTGTTAGAATTTTAAGAAGAAGTTAAATCAGGTATGTGAAAAGCATAGTCTGGAAGAAGTTTCTCTCTTCTTCTTCTATTTTTTAATACAAAAGTTGAGTTCATTAGGAGGTTCTGAGTAGGATGCGGAAAAAGAAAAATCAAATAGCATCATCAATTCTGTCAGGTCAGTATGAAGCCTTTTGATGCATCATTAGCCACTCAGTGAAATTTATCAAAACTGCTCGTTTTAGAAGTTAAGCTCTGGATTTTAGATGATATTGCATCAGAAGGGGTGGACTCAGAATTCTTTAGGGGCCGGAAAACTATATTATTATAAATGATAAAACTCTATTGGTGAGGAATGAGAAGGGAAAAAAATTTAAAATATATCTATCGGGGAATTATAACTTTATAAATTCTAAGATTTGATTGCCTGTGTTATTTATAGAGATTTATATATAGAAGTTTTAAAAATATGAACAGTAAAAAATGATATAACATGTGCAAAAGGAAAATAGGCAATATATTTCTATTTCTATGATGCAAAACTCAAATAGTAATAAATAAGCAAAAGAAATTGAAAATAATTCAGCAGTTGGAACTCTGAAATCTAGAAAAATGTAATTCAATTGTGATTTTGATGGTATTTCATTATTGAAACCAAAGCTTTTTGTGCAAAAATTAGTAATGTTAGGGGGAGTAAACTCATACTAGGACATGAGAAGGAAAAAAGAAAAGAAAAGAAAAGAAAAGAAAAGAAAAGAAACATTTCCGTTCACCGTTGAACTCGTACGTCTCTGATCTCCTCCTCAGTTTTACATTTCTCCAAGGCCATATATCTTTTGCTTAGGGGTAATGGAGGAAGTGAGACACCCCCTGAATTTGTTGATCAAAGAAAGGAAGGTACATTGAGGATAAATTTTTAAGAATTGCAAATGAAGGGATGAAGGATGGAAAAGAACAAAGATCACATCAAAGTTTAGTGTTTTCCAGTAGCAACAATGAAGACAACGAGTTCCGAAGTCTACGATGACCTTCGACCATCCCATCGGAATAGAGATGTTCCCAATGGTGGAATACCTAAATGGTCTTTTGGAGAATGGATCCTCATATTTCTCTCTTTTCAAATTTGCCAACTTAATGCTATTATTAAATGGTCCCAAGCTCTTTGGAGCAAAGTTTGCCGTCTCAGTATCAGACCTCATACTAGTACCATACTAGCATATCGTCGATACAGTACAGTATGAGATTTTTTTGGCATGTCGAGTGTCAGTCACTCATACTGAATACGGATACTAAACCGATACTGTATGGTACGCTCTGTATCATCCGATTTAGGTTGGTACGGCATACCATACTTTGGAGTAAGAATTAAAGTTTCTGACGCCTCCATGATGCCCAAAGGGTGTGAAGATTAGATGGTCATCCTCTCAAGTTGAGGCAAGACTTTGGAGTGAATCCAAGCCATTTAATGAAAAGGTATGTGGCAGATTCACCTAAGATCCACATAATGGGTAACGAGCTAACTGGCCATCTTTTCTAGTAAGGACTTTTCCTGTATGCAATCTGCTTCTCAAAGCTAGCCAAAGAAACACTTTGACTTTCTCCTACATGGCGGCTTTCCAAATAGTTTTGTGGTAAGGGAGGAGGAGTCACCATTATTAAAGAATTTGTAATAGGAGTCCATTAAAAAATTCCATTTTGGTTGAGCTTCCATACTAGTATATCTGCAATCCTAGTAGGTTTGATAAAGCTAAGAAGATCTTGGAGGCTGTCTAGCTAACTAGCTTCGTGATGGGAAAGTGGGCCATGCAACCTCATGTTTCATCTCTAGCTCCATTGGGATGCAGCAGAAACATAATGCTTGATAGCTCTGTGATATAGATCAGAAAAGAGTGAAGATAGTTGAACTGGGCCAATCCTTCCAAAAGCAAATGCTCTTTCTGAAACTTTAAGGATATGCAATTCCAAAAAGCATCAAGATCCTTACTGATATCTTTTCGGATAGGAGAGTTTAACCAAGCTTCGATTTACTCTCATTCCAAGTATTCTTGAGCCTTTGATCAATTTCCAGGCCTATTTTACCAATAAAGCGAGGTTCATAAGTCTTAAAATTTTTCAACCATAAACCTCTTCTTCGTTGGAATGACAGATATTTCCCTACTTTATAAAGCAACGAAATGCACTAACATTCTCTTCCGCTTTCCACAGAAAAGCTGGCCTTATTTGATTTGTTGACAACACATCTTGGCAGTTTAAAATTGACGGATAATAGGAGGACTAGCTGAAATTACTACATCAATCAAAGTCATTCTACCACCTCAAGATAAAAGTTTCCCTTTCCATGATCTCCAGACTCCAAGGCTATATATCCTAAGGAGGTTGGTGCTTTATGCCACTACCTATAAGTTAATCATTCCAATCCCCTATTGGTACATGGTCTACTAGTGGGCAGTTCTATATACACCCCCCCTATTGCTCAGGACACCCCCCAAAAATAAAAAAAAAATTAAATACTCTCTACACCCCCCCCCATTTGCTAAGGACACCCCTAAAAAATTAAAAATTCCTAAATTACCCCCCACCCTCCCCACCCCCTCACCTAAATTGCTCTCTACACCAACCAAACCCCCCCCCACCCCGCTCTTCCCCTCCAAAACACCTCGCCAACGCCCAAAACCCCCCCGTTCCCCCTTCTCCCTCTCGTCGCCGGCATTCTCCCGATCTCCGACCACCTCGCCGGCTTCTCCCGGAACCACCTCGCCGGCTTCTCCCGAATTTTTTTTTTTCACGGTTCGTGCTCCGTTCGGCACTGGATCGCCGAACAAAAGGCTTCTGTTCGGCTGAACAGTGCCGGACAGAAGCCTTCTGTTCGGCACTGTGCAGCCGAACAGATCTGTTCGGTTGACGGTTGCCGAACAGAAGGCTTCTGTTCGGCTGAACAGAAGGGGGAACGGGGGAGGAGGGGTTTAAGGGGGGTTTGAGGGGTGTTTTTTTTTTTCTTTTCAAAACGAAACGGAGGAGGAGGAAGGGGGGTGTATGAGAAAATTTCAAGGGTAATATGGTAATTACACTAAAGGTTAGTTTGGGTTTTTTTTTTTTGGTTTTTGGGGGGTGTCCTGAGCAATAGGGGGGGTGTATATAGAACTACCCTCTACTAGTTATGAATGGCTTTTCTTAGTACCAGATATGGGCCTCATAACATTATAAATGAAGCCTTAGATTGGGTAACCTGATACTTACCAAACCAAAGAGCTTCCTACTCTTTCTCACCAGAAGAGAGAGAAAGAGAGAGAAGAAAAAAAAAGGTTTCTCACCCAAGCCTAAATTCTCATTTGGCGAGGTTGTTTACGACTTAGGCGCTACTTCTAAAGTAAAGTCGAGCACCCGGACCGAAAGCTGCCCGCCCAGATAACAAGATTTGATGTCGAAGAGGGGGCCTATTTTTCGATTCGAAATTTCTCTAGCTTGACTTTAAGAAATTTCCTCTTTTGTACAGAAAAGATCAGATCAGAAAAAGCAGCAAAAGCAAAGGTTGATGATAATACGAGGATTGGTCAATCTTCTCCATTTAAGTTCTTTTAGACAATATCAAGTCTAACATTGTTCCAAAATGCTCCTATCCAAATGAATCAGCAAATAACGGTCCATCAATGTTGTTGATTATTAATAGGGCGAAACCACTTAAATAAGATTGGATAAAATAGTATAATACAGGATTACTAGAAGTTTCAAAATTTCAAGGGGTCATGCCCCCTCCCGAAAATCAAATGCTTTTATTTGATGAAAAAATGTTGCGAACTTCAAGTCCTTATTTCTTTGATGCTATGCTTTCTTCTTGGTGGTTTTTGTTGTAAATGTTAGATATTTAAGTTTTAAATAACTGGTAGGAGTTTTTTTTTATTTTTAATGTTGTACTGGTATTGGATGTTTGGTAGAATATTGGAAACGGCTGAAAAGTTCAACCATTGGAGCATTAACACTTGATTTCAAATGCAAGTGAGCTTGTACCAAATAGTCCTATTTTTTTGTGGGTTTTGGGCCGAATACAACGCACATGACTTCGGCCTCGATCTAAATCCATGAGATGTTAGACCCTGTCCAGGCCTAGGCCGTTTGCAGAGCTAGTAGTGATTACCCTCTCTATACAGTGCTCTAGATTCCTTGACCAAGTGCTTAAGATCACCGCCCTTCCAAGCCTTCTGAAAACAGCCATATAGGATACTATTTTGGGGTTCGGTTTGTATCTTTCTCACGAAAGAATGATTAATCTTCCTTCATGACATTAATCGTTAGATCATGTCCTGCATAGATCTCAAAGCAATCCAAACTACTGCATGCATAGATCTCAGGGCTCGTTTGGTTCGCGGGAAGCATTTTCCTTCCTAGGAATATGATTCCTGGGAAACAAATTCCTAGGAAGAGGATGCCTAGGAAAGTACCTTTGGCATGTTTGGTTGACCATGGGAAAGTGACAAATTTCCAAGATGCTTATGTTTGGTTGGCCATCTACTTTCCTAGGAAAGTTATATATAATTTCTATTATGCCCTTAATAAAAATTAGGTTTTTAATGCCTCTTTAATGCTTCTTTAATGCTGAAGGGACTTTTTGGAAAAAAGTAAAAATGGAGTGATTCCCGCCTCATGGGAAAGTAACTTTCCCATGTTTCTCATGGGAAAGACTTTCCCATGAAATGTGGGAATCATATTCCCATGGGAATACAACTTTTCCTTCTCTCTCCTTTGAAAACTCCAACCAAACAAGAGGCATCTCATTACTTTCCCGTTGACCACACTTTCCCCCCTTCTTTTCCCGCGAACCAAACGAGCCCTCAAAGTAGCTATTGTGCAATCTAACAGTAGATTCGCACGAAAAAAGGTGAATCCTTCTGTTGCATAAAAGATACAACCCTATCCAACCGTTTCCAGTTGCCTACAAAAAAAATATGAAAAGCTCAACTAGCCATAGAATGAGATTCTAGTCATCAATGTCGAGCTCCAATGGTACGGGGAGGAAGAGAGAGAATTTTATTATAACCAAGTCTATTTCCCAAAGGTTTATTGGAATTAAAGAAAAAAATTGTAACAAGGCACGGATTGTGGTAATTAGCCTGCCACGAGAATATTGCATTCTCTTTGGCTGTGTTTCCCTAAAACAAAAGACCACTTTTTTTCTTGGTCCTTTGTTTATATATCTATATATATATATATATATATATATATATATATATATATATATATATGTTGCTGGTGGTCCAAACCGAGAACGATTGACACGACGGTGTGAACGGGGTTCCGCCTGAGTTGTCTTGGTTGATGCTGGTTGCGCTCCACCTTCCGCCAAGGAACCTGCAAACAAGCCTTGCACCACCACCAGGGTGGTGATGGCCCTCCGACGGTCAAGTCAGAGGAGATTGGAGGAGGAGAGATGATAATCACAAGTGGGAGAGAGTGCTCTGGGAGGTATTGCTTACCCCCCCTTCTCCCCCCAGCCGCATATATACCTGGCTGGGAGGTCTCTCAGGGGGGTTTGTCGTCGTGGGGCACGATAGAATGGCCACTGACATGGCCGTTACGGGGCGTCGTGGAGCAGCGCTGGGTACGGTCATGGCAGGGCGTAGTGGAGCTCCGCTTTATACGGTTGATACAGGAGATCGTGGGCAGCATCGGGTACAGCCGTTGCAGGGAGTAGTGGAGCAGGAGGCCGCGGCGTGCCTCTGGAGAATAGCCTGTCGTTATCAAAAGATCTCCGACTCGGGGTCGGAATGCTGGATCATAGGGCAGCCGACCCGGGGTCGGGCTGCGAAGCCGAGGAGGTCCGACTCGGAGTCGGAGTGCTGGATCATAGGGCAGCCGACCCGGGGTCGGGCTGCGGAGCCGAGGAGGTCCGACTCGGAGTCGGAGTGCTGGGTCATAGGGCAGCCGACCCGGGGTCGGGCTGCGGAGCCGAGGAGGTCCGACTCGGGGTCGGAGTGCTGGATCATAGGGCAGCTGTAGCTTTCCTGGATACGCGTGCCGATCACGTGGGGCATGGCGGCTCAATTCCCCCATAACAGTAGCCCCCCACTTCCGAGCCTGGAACCAGAAGGGGAACAGGTGAAGGGAGTGATGTTTCGAGATTGCCGCCATCCTTCGGAGAGGCGCGCGCGCTTCAAGCTTCCCGCCTTCTTTATGGCGTATGGCGGTTGCTGCTGACCTGGCAACCTGTGGATTTCGGCGGACATCCTTCCTTAATGGTGTCGATTCGCCTTTGGGGTGCGAGCGACCCTTCGGCGGCCAGGCGTCTTCTGGCGTCATCGAGGTGTCACTTGCCCTTTCGCCTATTTAATCGGGGGCCCTCCCCCGTCCGTCTTCTTCTTTACGGACATTTTCGAGTTTCTCCTTTGCGCTACCATTGTTGCCGCCGAAACGTTCGCTTGCTTTTCCTTTGACGCTCTCGGAGCCGTTCTTCCTCCTCTTCAAGTGAGTTTCCCACTCTTCTACTTTGAGCTCTTCATACTTTTTCTTTTTGTACTAGTGCACCCCAGTCGTTCCGGCCTTTCCCTCCTTCTTGACCCCGTCCTGACCGTAGATTGGCCATTAGGGATGGGCGAAGTGGGAGCAGATAGCATCAAGTCAAAACTGGTCGCCGAGGACTTAGACGGATTTGTGGCTCGGTACCACCTTCCCGAGGCCTGCAATGTCACGCTCCCAGGGCCTGAGGAGAGGATGTCTCATCCTCCTCGAGGGAAGATCGCCATCAATGAGGGCATCCTCCAGGCCGGGTTCCGCTTTCCCCCTTCAGACCTAGTCTTACAGGTGCTCCGGGGTTTAGGAATGGCACCGACGCAACTGGTGCCGAACTCGTGGCGTGCTCTGACGGTCTTCCAGGTTCTCTGTCGCTTGCATGCGATTCCCGCCACCTTGAACGTTTTCTGGGAGCTCTACGGCCTGAGCGGCCACCCCCAGGACAAAGGGTGGTGGTGCTTCGCAGCGCGGCGAGGGTGCGGCCTTGTCAAGGAGGGTCCTACCTCCATTCACCACTGGAAGGAGCGCTTCTTTTTCGTTGATGCAGACCCCTCCTGGGAAATCAGGGCAATCTGGGGGACGCCGGTGAAGTCCCCAATTGGCCTGTCGAAGTTGTCGAGGGAGGAATCCGAGGGCGTCGCCGCCTTGAAGGGGTTGGTCGCCGAGGGCCAGCTTCCCCCGGTGGGCCGCCTTATTTCTGAGGATACCTTGGTGAACGTCGGTTTGAGCTCGGTCCCCACCGACCGTGAGTCCGCCATCGTTTCTTTAGCTCTTTTCTTCTCTTTCGTTCCTTCTTCCTTTCGGTTTCTCAGTCCCTGACCATCCCGTCCTTCTTGCAGAGGTCGACGACGTCATGCGGTCGGTGAAGTCGAAGGCTGTTGGTAGGGCGTCCCTGCTGGAAGCAGTCCGGAGGAGGAAACGAGCTCTTCCGAGCGGGGCCCCCACCGGCGAAGAAGTCCCGTAAGGAGATACCTCCGATGCCGACCGACGAGTCCGGGCCCACCGGTCAGGGAGATGTCGTGGGCACCGACCGGCAGCTGACGCTGTATCAGCCCTCCGGTGGTAAGGTTGCCGCTACTCCGGAGGTGCCACCTGAGCCTGCTCAAGACGGACGGGTCGGACGTGATCGGTCCCCGACCCGGCCTTCGACTCGGTCGGCTCCTGATGACTCGAGGAGGGACGCGCCGAGGCCCCGGCCGAGCGGGACCCTATCAATTCCTGGGGCGACCCCCGCCCCGAGCGCGATCAGCCGGACTCTTCCCCAGGCGATGGATAAGGGTAAGGCTGCAGAACCACCATCCGGCTCCGGGGAGAAATCGGGGTCTGCCTTCACTACCGATGGCGCCCGAAATCTCATCGAAACAGTGTTGCTGGAGAAGGACCGTCGGCGGGTCCGGGAGTTGGATATCTCTGACGTTGGGGCCGCCAGCTGCGTCTGTCTCATGTCGGTGAGTGTTCTTCTGGCCGTCTTTCACCATTTATTGGCTCTGTTGTTCTCCGCCTGACTCCCTTATTTTTCCTATTTCTTAGCTCGCCCAGTACATGATCCGTCTGGAGGAGTGCTACAAGGAACAGGCGGGGCTTTTGGCGAAGGCCGAGGACCGGCTGAAAGCAATGGAAGAGGGAGGCCGGGCTGCGGCAGGCAGGACGACCGGGGACCTCGAGGCGAGGCTCCGGGAGGCCGAAGAGCGGGCACTCGGCTTCGCCGCCCTGGAGGAGCAACTGTCAGAGGCTCGGGAGCAACTCAAAGCCGCCTCGGGCCTCGAAAGCAGGGTCAAGAAGGCGGAGGAACGGGCTGAAAAGCAGTCCCGGAAGATCGCGGACTATCGAGAGCGGTGGGAGAAGGCCCAGCGGTCTGCCGACAACGCCTGCGACCGAATCCGCTCTTTTGAAGCCAAACTAGGCGAACTGGAGTCGGCCCTGGAGAAGTCATGCACGGACGTCCAAGAGCTCCGTTCGCGCCTGAAGGAAGCCGAGGCCGCTCGGGTTGCTACCGAGGCAAAGCATAAAGAGGCTCAGGCTGATCTGCTGAGGGTCTCCTCTGAGGCCGAAGGCCGGATTGTGGCGAAGGTCTTGGAGGCCAAGGCTCAGATTATGGAGCGAGCTGAGGCGGAGCTGGCCGAGAAGAGGGCGGAAATCGGGCGTCAGGCGGTAGAGGCTTATCGCCAGTCCGCCGAGTTCGCCCATGATATGTCGGAGGCAGTGCGGACCTATCGCCAGTCTGACGAGTTTGTCCATGACGCGTCGGACGCGGGGGCCGAAGCCTTCACCTTGGGCTTCGAGGAGGGCCTGGCAAGGGTGTCGGCTAAGTATCCCGAAGTTGACCTGAGCGAGATCTCCCTCCTGGACTCCTCTCCGGCGCCATCGCCTGCTGGTTCTCCTGCTGCTTCCCTACCTCCCGCGGACGAGCCCGGCGTTCCCGACCCGGGAGTTCCTCCAAGCTGACCTCTTGTACCTTTCATTGTCTTTTTTATTTTTGTATGTCGGCGTTTTGCCCAATTGTATGGGCCTCGGCCCTGAAAATTAATGCACGTTGAATATTTCTTCATCTCGCCCTCGTCCTCTTTTTTTTTTTTTTAGCTCTTGGTTGCTTCTTGCTGACTTTTGATTCCCGAAGTTCTTCCGGCGCTAGGCCAGGCATCCGAGGGTTAAACCTCAGGAAACTCTTCCGGCGCTAAGCCAGGCATCCGAGGGTTAGGCCTCAGGAAATTCTTCCGGCGCTAAGCCAGGCATCCGAGGGTTAGGCCTCAGGAAATTCTTCCGGCGCTAAGCCAGGCATCCGAGGGTTAGGCCTCAGGAAACTCTTCCGGCGCTGAGCCAGGCATCCGAGGGTTAGGCCTCAGGAAACTCTTCCGGCGCTAGGCCAGGCATCCGAGGGTTAGGCCTCAGGAAACTCTTCCGGCGCTAAGCCAGGCATCCGAGGGTTAGGCCTCAGGAAATTCTTCCGGCGCTAAGCCAGGCATCCGAGGGTTAGGCCTCAGGAAACTCTTCCGGCGCTGAGCCAGGCATCCGAGGGTTAGGCCTCAGGCAACTCTTCCGGCGCTAGGCCAGGCATCCGAGGGTTAGTCCTCAGGAAATTCTTCCGGCGCTAAGCCAGGCATCCGAGGGTTAGGCCTCAGGAAATTCTTCCGCTCGCTGGTCGGCCAAGGCTGGCGCAAGCCGAAGCGACCGGTCGGGGCTTCCGGCTAGTCTGCTCCCGGGATGATCATCGGGTTAGCCAGGCATCTGAGGGTTGTCAAGCCTCAGGGAAATTCCGCTCGTTGGTCGGCCAAGGCTGGCGCAAGCCGAGGCGACCGGTCGGGGCTTCCGGCTAGTCTGCTCCCGGGATGATCATCGGGTTAGCCAGGCATCCGAGGGCCGAGCCTCGGGAGATTCCACTCGTTGGTCGGCCTAGGCTGGCGCAAGCCGAGGCAACCGGTCGGGGCTTCCGGCTAGTCTGCTCCCGGGATGATCATCGGGTTAGCCAGGCATCCGAGGGCCGAGCCTCGGGAGATTCCACTCGTTGGTCGGCCTAGGCTGGCGCAAGCCGAGGCGACCGGTCGGGGCTTCCGGCTAGTCTGCTCCCGGGATGATCATCGGGTTAGCCAGGCATCCGAGGGCCGTCAAGCCTCAGGGAAATTCCGCTCGTTGGTCGGCCAAGGCTGGCGCAAGCCGAGGCGACCGGTCGGGGCTTCCGGCTAGTCTGCTCCCGGGATGATCATCGGGTTAGCCAGGCATCTGAGGGTTGTCAAGCCTCAGGGAAATTCCGCTCGTTGGTCGGCCAAGGCTGGCGCAAGCCGAGGCGACCGGTCGGGGCTTCCGGCTAGTCTGCTCCCGGGATGATCATCGGGTTAGCCAGGCATCCGAGGGCCGAGCCTCGGGAGATTCCACTCGTTGGTCGGCCTAGGCTGGCGCAAGCCGAGGCGACCGGTCGGGGCTTCCGGCTAGTCTGCTCCCGGGATGATCATCGGGTTAGCCAGGCATCCGAGGGCCGAGCCTCGGGAGATTCCACTCGTTGGTCGGCCTAGGCTGGCGCAAGCCGAGGCGACCGGTCGGGGCTTCCGGCTAGTCTGCTCCCGGGATGATCATCGGGTTAGCCAGGCATCTGAGGGTTGTCAAGCCTCAGGGAAATTCCGCTCGTTGGTCGGCCAAGGCTGGCGCAAGCCGAGGCGACCGGTCGGGGCTTCCGGCTAGTCTGCTCCCGGGATGATCATCGGGTTAGCCAGGCATCCGAGGGCCGTCAAGCCTCAGGAAAATTCCGCTCGTTGGTCGGCCAAGGCTGGCGCAAGCCGAGGCGACCGGTCGGGGCTTCCGGCTAGTCTGCTCCCGGGATGATCATCGGGTTAGCCAGGCATCCGAGGGCCGAGCCTCGGGAGATTCCACTCGTTGGTCGGCCTAGGCTGGCGCAAGCCGAGGCGACCGGTCGGGGCTTCCGGCTAGTCTGCTCCCGGGATGATCATCGGGTTAGCCAGGCATCCGAGGGCCGAGCCTCGGGAGATTCCACTCGTTGGTCGGCCTAGGCTGGCGCAAGCCGAGGCGACCGGTCGGGGCTTCTGGCTAGTCTGCTCCCGGGATGATCATCGGGTTAGCCAGGCATCCGAGGGCCGAGCCTCGGGAGATTCCACTCGTTGGTCGGCCTAGGCTGGCGCAAGCCGAGGCGACCGGTCGGGGCTTCCGGCTAGTCTGCTCCCGGGATGATCATCGGGTTAGCCAGGCATCTGAGGGTTGTCAAGCCTCAGGGAAATTCCGCTCGTTGGTCGGCCAAGGCTGGCGCAAGCCGAGGCGACCGGTCGGGGCTTCCGGCTAGTCTGCTCCCGGGATGATCATCGGGTTAGCCAGGCATCTGAGGGTTGTCAAGCCTCAGGGAAATTCCGCTCGTTGGTCGGCCAAGGCTGGCGCAAGCCGAGGCGACCGGTCGGGGCTTCCGGCTAGTCTGCTCCCGGGATGATCATCGGGTTAGCCAGGCATCCGAGGGCCGAGCCTCGGGACATTCCACTCGTTGGTCGGCCACTTGTCGCTCGCCGCCCATCGGGGTTTCTCTGTGCCCAGCCGCGACCGTGTTTCTCCTCTCCTCCAAGCGTTGCCTGGGGGGAACACGAGAAGGGTATTAAACGCTAATTAATGCGTTACCTGGGAAATCGGATCGCCAGTTGCTGCTGGTGAGGAGTGTTAGTTGAGCGGCCGCGATACGCGGGTTCTTCGAGGAGGATGCGGCCTGGGCGCGAGCGGAGACACGTGGACCTAGGGGTATACGTCACCCGGATCGTCCTGCACAAAGAATGCGATTTAAGGAGAATGACGCTTAGGAAATCGCGGGGAGATACGCCTCGGGAGCCGGAACGGCTCCGGATTCAGTGCGCCTGCATTTATTGGAGCCACCCGTATCGGAACTACCAGGGGGCCGCAGCTTGGCTATAAATACAGGTGCAGGTACGATGGAATTTGCCAAGCCGGAGCTGCAGGTTGCCATGGATCGCGGACCTCCTCCTTGGCATATGACTGAGAGACTCCTGTCGAAGGAAAGGGGAGGCGCTCCCCTTACAACTTCAGCCAACTAGCCGTTTCATCTGGGATCAACAAGGAGGGTCTCCCCGGCGGAACTCCGCTCTAGGCGTTTCATCCGGGATCACATCTCCCCTCCTTGAAGTTCAGCCTCCCGGTTGAGCTCTGCGCCGGACGCTCAATCCGGGACCGCGCCTCCATATACTCTTCCCCCTCGAATCCCTTCTCTTCCCTACCACTGGGGAAGATGGGAATATCCTTTGGAGGCGGCGTTCCCCTGGGGGCAGCGGGAGCTTCTTCTGCGGCGGCTCCTCCTCTTTTTGGTGAGGTGCTGGATGGCGCCTCTGGTTAGAAGCACCCACTTCTGGTGGGACTGCAGCCGCCCTGGGTTGAGGGTTTGGGTCCCCACCTCTTCTTTACTTTCTTTACTCCCTAATTTCCCTCTGGGAATTCCTTGTAATCACACGAGCACGCCACTGTAACCAGAAATTATTGAAATGAAAAGTATTGCACCTTTTTAAATTGTCTTTCTGGCCTTGTTGTTCTACTGGTAATACATCCGCAGGTTAGCGGAATTCCAGCCCCTTGGAATTTCTCGGCCATCTAGGGCTTCCAACTGGTAGGAGCCAGGTCGGTTTACCCAACGAACTTTATACGGGCCTTCCCAATTTGGCGCTAGCTTCCCACCTTCCGTAGGTTGAGATGCCTTAGCTCGCCTCAGCACCAGATCTCCAATTCTGAAAAGCTTCGGTCGGACTTTGGAGTTGTAATATCGGGCCACCCTCTGCTGATACATTGCCATCCGTACCTGAGCCATTTCCCTTGCCTCTTCCAAGAGATCCAAGTTCCCTCGGAGTTGCTCTGAATTGGCCTCGGGTCGGTGCGCGGCCACCCGAGGCGAGGGGAGTCCGAGCTCCACGGGGGCAACGGCTTCCGTGCCATAGGTTAGGCTGAAAGGCGTCTCTCCAGTAGGAGTTCGTTGTGTGGTCCGATACGCCCAAAGGACATTCTCGAGTTCCTCGACCCAAGCTTGCCCCGTCCGGCCGATCCGCGCTTTGATACCTTGGAGGATTGTCCGATTTGTGACCTCGGCCTCGCCGTTGGTTTGGGGATGCGACACGGATGTGAACCGATGCTCGATCCCGAATTCCTCGCAGAAGTCCCGGAAGTGCTTGTTATCAAACTGTCGACCGTTATCCGAGATGAGGACCCGAGGTACTCCAAATCGGACAATGATGTTCTTCTTCACGAACTTCCGGACTTGTGCCTCCGTGATGGTGGCCAGTGGCTCTGCCTCCACCCACTTGGTGAAGTAGTCGATGGCGACAATCAAAAATTTCCGCTGGGCCGAAGCGACGGGGAATGGTCCGAGGATATCCATTCCCCACTGTGCGAAGGGCCAGGGCGCGGTGATTGGCGCCAAGGGGACAGAGGGGACTCTCTGGACGTTGGCGTGGCGCTGGCAGGCGTCGCATTTCCGCACGTGGTCCTTCGAGTCCTCCAACAAGGTCGGCCAATAGTAGCCTTGCCTCATGATCTTATGCGCCAAGGACCTAGCCCCCAAGTGCGATCCGCAGATGCCTTCGTGGACTTCGCCGAGGGCGTAGGCCGCTTCCGCGGGGCGGAGGCACCTTAAGAGGGGGGCGGTAAACGAGGTCCGATACAGCCTCCCTTCATAAAGTACGTAGTGGGCGGACTTCTTTACAAGCCGCCGGGCCTGATCTTCGTCTTCAGGGAGGATTCCTTCGGCGAGGTAGGCGACGAGCGGGTCCATCCAAGACGGCTCCGGATCAATTGCCATCACCGCTCCAGCCCCGTCAATGCTCGGGGCATCCAGGGTCTCCAGGTAGATTGCCCTCGACAAGTTGTGCGCGTCTGCGTCCACTAGGCGGGACAACCTGTCGGCCCTGGCATTTTCGCTCCTCGGGACCTGCTGAATGTCAACACTGCCGAGGTCGGGAATGAGTGTTTGCACCTTCCGGACGTAGCTCTGCATGGTCGGGCTCCGCGCCTCGAACTCCCCTCGAACCTGCCCGACCACCAGCTGGGAGTCGGTGAAGACTTTCAGACGCCGGATGCCGAGCTCCTTGGCGAGTTTGAGTCCCGCGACTAGGGCCTCGTACTCCGCCTCATTGTTGGTCACTGGAAATCCGAACCTCAAGGCATACTCGGCTATCACTCCATCGGGATTGGTGAGGACCAGCCCAGCCCCTCCACCTTCAGGGTTCGACGACCCGTCAATGTGGAGCGTCCAGATCGGGAGATCGAGGCTGGGTGTCTCCGGCGGCTTAGGTTCCGCCTCCTGCACAGTGCACTCAGCGAGAAAGTCCGCGAGCACCTGGGCCTTGATGGCTGGTCGGGGCTGGTAGCGGATGTCGAACTCACCAAGTTCTACTGCCCACTTCACCAGCCGTCCCGCATTCTCTGGATTGCTGAGAATCTGCCGCAGTGGTTGATCGGTCAAAAGGGTGACAGAATGAGCCTGGAAATAGGGGCGAAGCCTCCTGGTCGCAGTCAGCAGCGCGAAGGCGATCTTCTCAGCCTTCGTGTACCGCGTCTCGGCATCCCGGAGGACTCGGCTGATGTAGTATACAGGCTTCTGAAGTCTTGCCTCTTCCCGAACCAGTACTGCGCTGACTGCGGTTGGGGAGACCGCCAGGTAAAGGTAGAGCATCTCCCCCTCTTGCGGCTTGGACAGCAGGGGAGGAGACGCCATGTACTCCTTGAGCTGGTCGAACGCCGCATGACATTCGGCCGTCCAGAGGAAGTCTTTTGGGCGCTTCAACACCTTGAAGAATGGTTGGCAGCGTTCGGCCGACTTTGCTACAAATCGTCCGAGCGCGGCGACCCTTCCAGCGAGCTCCTGAACCTCCTTCACTTTGGTCGGAGGGGACATATCTTGGATGGCTTTGATCTTGTCCGGGTTGGCCTCGATCCCGCGCTGGTTGACAATGAAACCGAGGAACCTCCCGGCCGAAGCACCAAAAGCGCACTTCGCTGGGTTTAGCTTCATGCGAAACTTTCGCAAGGTGGTGAAAGTCTCCTCCAGATCTGCAATGTGCTGGTCTGCATGGCGGCTTTTTACCAGCATATCGTCCACGTACACCTCCATATTCCGGCCGATCTGCTCCTTGAAGATTTTATTGACGAGGCGCTGGTAAGTGGCGCCAGCGTTCTTCAGACCGAAGGGCATTACCTTGTAACAGTACAGCCCCCGGTCTGTTATGAAGGCAGTTTTCTCCTCATCCTGTGGAGCCATCATTATTTGGTTGTAGCCGGAGAAGGCGTCCATAAAAGACAGTAGCTGATATCCGGAAGTCGCGTCGACCAGTTGGTCTATCCGTGGAAGCGGAAAGCTATCCTTGGGGCACGCCTTGTTCAGGTCGGTGTAGTCGACGCACATCCTCCACTTCCCGCTCGCCTTCCGGACAAGTACGACGTTTGCCAGCCACTCGGGGTAGCTCACCTCTCTTATGAAACCTGCCTCCAAGAGTTTGTCTACCTCCTGGTCGACCACCCGGATCCGATCCGGGGCACAGTGTCTCTTCTTTTGCTTTACTGGTCGGTGGGTCGGGTCGACGTTGAGGGCGTGAGAAACGACCTCCGGGTCGATCCCAGGTACATCGGCCGCCGACCAGGCAAACACATCTGCATTGGCTCGGAGGAATTCCACTAACCGGAGCCGAGCTTCCAAGTCGAGGTTGGCACCGACCCGGACCGTGCGGTCCGGGCGGCCTTCTTCGAGGGGAACTTCGATTACGCCCTCGGCCGGCTCCCCGTGCCGCAAGGCCACTTCGTCTCTGGCGTCAAGTGACTCGACGCTTAGGGCCTCCATGGGCTTCTTCCCTTTGAGAGTTGCTAGGAAACACTGCCGTGCGGTCGGCTGGTCACCTCGGACCTCTCCAATCCCGGCCGCTGTGGGGAACCGCATGAGCAAATGGTAGGTAGAAACCACCGCGCGAAGGGCGTTCAGTCCGGGTCGTCCGAGGATAGCGTTGTAGGCCGAGGGGACACGGACGACCAAGAACCCGAGCCGCACCGTGGCTTCTGCGGGTGCAATGCCCGCAGTCACAGGCAGCTCGATGACACCTTCGGCCGAGATAGCGTCTCCAGTGAATCCTATGAGGGGGGTGGATGTTTTGTGCAACAATTGTCGGAAAAAGCCCATCTTTTGGAAGGCCTCGTAATACAAAATATCAGCTGAGCTTCCACTATCCACAAGAACACGCCTTACATCATAGTCCGCCATAGTGAGAGAGATCACCATGGCGTCATCGTGGGGAGTCTGAACCCCCTTTACATCTTCATCACAAAAAGTGATTACATTTCCGACCCGCTGCCTCTTCGCGACGGCCACTCCTGATACTTCCGCCGAGCCCCCTGCGTTCCTCACGGGCCGAGAGCAGCCCCCAGTGATGGTGTGGATCACTCCTGCAACGGGTCGATTCTGCTCCCGAGGCTCCTGAGGGGCCGGGTCGGCTGGACGCGGGTCTGCGGGGGGACGTCGGTCGTTTACATATCGACCGAGACGCCCTCGGCGAATGAGAGCCTCGATCTCGTCCCGAAGCTGGAAGCAGTCTTCGGTATCGTGGCCGTGGTCTCGGTGGTACTCACAGTACGCCCGAGAAGGCTTCCTCCCAGGGATCTTCTTCATCTGCCTCGGGACCGGGAGGTCCTCCCGCCCCTTGACCTCCATGAGGATCTGGGCCCGGGGGGCCAGGAGTGGGGTGTACCGGTTGAAGCGTCGGTGCGGAGAACGAGGGCGTGTGGCGCCGTGGTTCCTTGCTGGTGACGGGCTTCTGCGCCGGCGTTGAGGCGTCGGGCTCCTCCTCTGGGGTGCCTCTTTTCGCCTTTTCTTCCCGGGCTTTAGAGGGGCCTCGGCGGCCTCCTTGTTCCGGTGGGAGGCTGCCTCCTCGGCGTCTGCATACTGGTTTGCCCGAGACAACAGCTCCGGGAAGCTCCGCGGCAGGCGTTTGTCCAGGGAGAAGGTGAGTCTGCCCTTCCGGAAGCCTCGCTTCAGGGCTGAGAGAGCCACCTCCTGGCTCAAATTCCGGACCTCCAGTGTTGCCTTGTTGAAGCGGGTGAGATAATCCCGCAGGCTCTCTCCCTCGTTCTGCCGGACATCGAAGAGGGAGTCGGAGACCAGTCTTCGCCGGCTACTGACGGCGAAATGGCTGATGAAGAGACGGGTGAACTGGTGGAAGGACTGGATGGAATTAGCCTCCAGGCCGGCGAACCACGCCCTTGCCGGGCCGCGGAGGGTCGCCGGGAAGGCCTTGCAGAGGAGAGGATCCGATGCTCCATGGAGGAGCATAAGAGTCCTGAAACTCTCCACGTGGTCCCGTGGGTCCGCCGCCCCGTCGTAGGGTTCGATCGCCGGCATTTTGAACCCCGGCGGGTTTAGGGTTCGTAGGATCCTTGAGGCAAGCGCCGGCTGGGAGGAGATTTCCAAGTCGGCGAAGGGATCTTTGGAGTGGCCCTTCAGGACCTGGAGCTGTCTGTGGAGATCGTCCACCCGCCGGTCCAGGGAGCGCGACCGGTGGGTGGGAGACAAGGAGCGGCGCGAGGGGGACCGACTGGAGTGCGGGCCCCTCGAGGACTGGGGTGTCTGAGAACGCGCCCGGGTCCGCCTCTCGTACCCCGCGCAGCTCCGATGAGAAGGTCCTGGCAGAATGGACCGCACTCGAGAATCCTCCCCGCGCCGGCGCTCCTCTCCATGGGAGAGGAAGGAGCGCGGGTTGTGAGGAAGAGGCGAGTGCTCGGGGAGCAGCGGCTCCTGAGCCCGCTGCGGCACCCGAGAGATCACACCCTGCAGATTCTGCACTGCCTCCGCGAGGGTGCGAACCTGCTGGGCCTAGCTGGTCGAACTGAGCAGGTTCGACCGTCTGAATGGGAGGAGAAGCGGTGGAATGCTGCTGAGAGTGTGTTGGGGACGCAGCAGCCTCCCGGCCAGAGGCGCGAGAGGCTCCGCGACCGGAAGCATTGGAAGCTCCGCGACCACCTCGCCGTGCCATTACGATCGTTCTGAGATTCAGTCCCTTCCTCTAGCGCCAACTGTTGCTGGTGGTCCAAACCGAGAACGATTGACACGACGGTGTGAACGGGGTTCCGCCTGAGTTGTCTTGGTTGATGCTGGTTGCGCTCCACCTTCCGCCAAGGAACCTGCAAACAAGCCTTGCACCACCACCAGGGTGGTGATGGCCCTCCGACGGTCAAGTCAGAGGAGATTGGAGGAGGAGAGATGATAATCACAAGTGGGAGAGAGTGCTCTGGGAGGTATTGCTTACCCCCCCCCCTTCTCCCCCCAGCCGCATATATACCTGGCTGGGAGGTCTCTCAGGGGGGTTTGTCGTCGTGGGGCACGATAGAATGGCCACTGACATGGCCGTTACGGGGCGTCGTGGAGCAGCGCTGGGTACGGTCATGGCAGGGCGTAGTGGAGCTCCGCTTTGTACGGTTGATACAGGAGATCGTGGGCAGCATCGGGTACAGCCGTTGCAGGGAGTAGTGGAGCAGGAGGCCGCGGCGTGCCTCTGGAGAATAGCCTGTCGTTATCAAAAGATCTCCGACTCGGGGTCGGAATGCTGGATCATAGGGCAGCCGACCCGGGGTCGGGCTGCGAAGCCGAGGAGGTCCGACTCGGAGTCGGAGTGCTGGATCATAGGGCAGCCGACCCGGGGTCGGGCTGCGGAGCCGAGGAGGTCCGACTCGGAGTCGGAGTGCTGGGTCATAGGGCAGCCGACCCGGGGTCGGGCTGCGGAGCCGAGGAGGTCCGACTCGGAGTCGGAGTGCTGGGTCATAGGGCAGCCGACCCGGGGTCGGGCTGCGGAGCCGAGGAGGTCCGACTCGGGGTCGGAGTGCTGGATCATAGGGCAGCTGTAGCTTTCCTGGATACGCGTGCCGATCACGTGGGGCATGGCGGCTCAATTCCCCCATAACAATATATATATATATATATATATATATATATATATATATATATATATATATATATATATGCGTGTGTATATGTACATGTATATATATATACATATGCATGTATACACATATGTGTGTATATATGTATATATGTACATACATACATACATACATACATACCTGGTGGATGTTTAATAAATATAGATCCAATGTGAAAAGGAAAGTTGTACTGGGAAAAGATTTTACATCTCATACTGCATTGTTGTATGCCTTAAATGTATGCTAAACTTGTGCATTTTTGTTTTTTTTAAAATTTGATTAAAAACTTATATAATGCAAATAAAACTTATATGTGCATAATCCAAGTAGGCCACAATTGTTTTATAAAAAAATAATGAATTTGTGATTTGTATACCACATGCGATATTCATGTTGTTCACTATAAGAAAACTGACTTTTAGTAGTGGCCGAGACCGCCGCTAAAAGTTTCAAGACGCTTAAGAAAACTGATTTATATACTACTTTCGTACTTCTAACAGCATTGTAGTTCTATCTTCTCATTAGGTAGTCAGTACTTTGAATGGCCTTCCACACAAAAATAAGTTCTTTCTATTTAGAACTCTATCTGTGCTCAAACAATGGCGTGAACATACAAGCACTAATATTTTGGCTAATGAGGACTTTTGCTCATTCTTAAACTCTTTGCAAGGCATTCTTTGTCCCCTCCATTTGCTCTCTCGCTTTCTCTCTTGCCCTCCCTCCTCTCCTTCCCTTTCCAACCCTTGGGGCTGAAAGAGTTAGTTTATATTGGCTTTTTAGCTCGATCATAATGCATTACCTGTCTAGGCTAGTGACATCAGACCTTGTATTTTTGACAAAGGTGTGCCAATCTCTCAGTACACTTTAATCCCCATTTCTCATGTTTGCCATTTCACTCATCTTCCACTAAACTTATATCACATAACCTTGGCTTAATGCTAGATGTGACTACTCCATCTCCATTTCATTCTCATTTTAATAATTCTCAAGGGACAAATTCCTATCTTGACTCTATAAAAAGCTGACCTCTCCCAGTTCTTAAAAAGTAGGCACAAGCACCAAGAATTCTACATACCCAAAGACAAAAATTCCTACATGCAACCAAATCTTAACAACAATAGATCATAGTAATTCACAAAGTAGGATCCTTCTACCACCTAATGATTCCCAAATAAGGAACTCATGCACAAGGTGGAGTAATCACAGAATAAAAATGTTAAGCATAAATATTCACCATTTTGTTACTGTATTAGTTCAAATATGATTGATATTTTCTTATTAGTCTTGATATACTTTCCTTACTAGCTACATTATCAGACTATATATTGACGTACATATTATTGTAATTGGAATACAAGATATTGAAAATAAATATATATCTTTCATATATTCTCTCTCTTTCTATATTTTAACAAAAGACATGGATAGGTTTTGTTGTAAAGTTTTGGATGCACACCATTGCTTAAGAATCACCTGCACAATTAGCCATGCTTCTGCCATCCACCGGCACACCAGTATCCATCCAGATATACCTCGTTGCCACAACCATGCACCTTGAGCATGAATCTCAATGCAACAACAAATGGAAGATGGCCAGAACTCGTAATAGCACCACCACAAGCCCTTGATCATGGCATACCGAGTCTTTCGCTATTGTGTTCCCAGAAACACCAAAACCTAATTGTGAGGATCCGTACGGGCATATATTTAGGCTCACATCGATTATTCGTTGGGTAGATCTTAGGTACTTATACAGGATCAAAAAATCTAAATAATACCTTCCGGCTAGTCATTTTAGATGAGATCTTGAGTTGTTACGAATAGTATCAGAGCGGATCCGATCCATAGCCTATGTGAACTAAGGAACACTGCAGCACAGATCCATTAGGACTGACCACGGACCGATCATGGTGCTTATGATTAGATTTGAATGGATTGAACTCTTAGCCTGATGAGGACCTTAGGGCTTAAATGGAGGGAGTATGTGAGAACCAGTGCGGGCCTGTGTTTAGTCCTATACTAGTTATTCGTTGGGTAGATCTTGGATACTTATACAAGATCAAAGAACTCAAATAATACCTTCCAACTAGCTATTTTGGGTGACGTCCTAAGTTGTTACAAATGGTATCAGAGTGGACTTTGTCCATAACCTATGTGGACTAGGGGACAATGCAATACAAATCTATTGGGGCTGACCATGAGCCGATTGTGATGCTTGTGATTAGATTTGAATGGATTTAAACTCTTAGCCTGGCGAGGACGTTAGAGCTTAAATGGAAAAAGTATGTAAGGAATCGTGCGGACATGTGTTTAGTTTCACATCGGTTATTTATTGAGTAGATTTTGAATACTTATATAAAATCAAAAAAATTTAAATAATATTTTTTTTGGCTAACTATTTTAGATAAAATTCTGAATTGCTATACATGGCATCCGAAATAGTACGTAGATTATTGCTCCTTCTAAGAGACAGAGAGGTGTTCGCAGGGGGTTGTTGGGCTGGAGTAGGTGGTAATAAGTGGAGAGGGTAAACATCACTCAGGCAGGGTAATCAGTAGTGTGAGCGGGAGACATTTATATACGTAGACACTTCCGTCGGAGAGAGATTCCACTCATTCACTCCCCTATCGGCTCATGCCTCTATATGTATTTATTGCACCCCTTCCTCCGCAGACACTTTGTTTATTTTACTATTTTTCTTTCGCTATCAATTTACTGCTTTTATAAAAAATATATTTTACTAAATCCATGAACCATAAACCATGAACCATTTCATCAATATTTTACTGGTCATCAATAATTTACATGATCTGATGTAAAAGATTGGTGAAAATTCATGAACCATTTCATTAGGAGGGTGAAAGAGCGAAGAAGAAAAGAGGAAGGGAACATGGAGATCCTGGACCAGGGACAACAGCTTGGTGAATCATCATTTTTTATTAAAACATGTTGATGTAAATCCTGATGTAGATCTTAAATTTTATGAATAGGAAACCATATGTACAACTTATTTTACTAAATCAAAATCAGGTTCTCTGATTTTTATTTTGAATTCAACATACAACTAACACTACGAGAAACTTGGACATTAGCGATGCTTTTTTTTGGCTATTAGCGACGTTTTTAAGCGTCGGTAGAAACCATCCCGACGCTTTATAAAGCGTCGGTAAAGCGTCGCCTACGCTACAGTGGAAAAAACATTTTCCGATCGCTAATTACAATTTAGCGACGCTTTTAAGCGTCGCTCTTTCCCGACGCTTTAAAGCATCGCTCTTTACCGACGCTTTAAAGCGTCGCTAATTACCATTTGCCAAAAAAATTACCACTGGCGGTCTGCATCTTCTCCTTCATTCCATGGTGCTGATGGAACACAAAGAGAAATATAAACAACCTCCCTGATCGGTACCTTCATTCCATTCATGCAGAGTGGTTAGGTTTGGCTATATAAACAGTTCTTTCTTTTTCAGATCCGCCGATGTGGGACTAAAATGAGGTGTTTTTTGGCTTCCGACGACGCTTTTAACGATGCTTAAAAGCGTCGTTATTTAACAACGCTAAAAAGCGTCGTTAAAAGCATCGTCAATTACATATTATCTTTGACGACGCTTTTAGGCGTCGTCACTAGCCGACGCTTTTAAAAAACGTCGGCAAATGCTGACGGGAAAAAATTTTTGCCGACGCTTGGAATAAGCGTCGGCAAATAAGAGTCGGAAATTTCCTTTTTTGGTGTAGTGTAAACAACTCTTTTTAGTGCTATACATAGACATCAATTATCAAAAAGATTAAAAAATATTATAATGATCAATGGGGTTTGATATTTCCATTCATTATGTATCATTAATCATGTTATAAATAGAAAACTAACTACATTTTTTTTCCAAGTGTAGGGAACTATTCCTACAAAAAGAACTCAATCTTATTGATTCTTTGGAGTGGGGAAGACATTTCTCGTCATTAATTAATTGGTCCAATCTTTTTATGAAAGTGGAAACAAGGATTTCCAAAGCTTTGATTTCAAACTATTACTATTAATATCAGAAATCATGAGTTAGCTACCCTTGTCTTTCCCTATTAGAGAATACCTACATGGGTCTGATATTTAAAGTACTCTGGACACATTCATTCAATTTTCACAACTTTACCTTGTTTCCTCAATTCAGTTGCAATTGCGACAGAGAATATAAAAATAGGTTTATCATAGTCGAGGAAACCTAATTGTCATAATAAATTGATGAATTTGATCTACCACCAAGTCACCATTCGTAGGTATTGTGCTGAATGTATATATTTAGATACTACAAAATGCAAGTGTTTTAAAATGCCGAAACAAAATCGTTTCCCTAATATGTTTCATTGGAGACTCGTACTTGAGTGCAAAATGCCTAGCAACTATAACTAGTTTATCAAGGTGAGGGAATCGATTTCATAAGCAATATAGGGTTAGTGTGCGAGTGCTTTAAAATGCCGAAACAAAATCATTTCCCTAATATGTTTCATTGGAGACTTGTACTTGAATGCAAAATGCCTAGCAACTATAACAAGTTTATCAAGGTGATGGACTCTATTTCATATGCAATATTGGGTTAGTGCAGTGGCTAAGAAAGATGACTTTACCTGCATATATATCATAAACATTTTGAAGAAACATAAGCTTTTTTCCAAAAGACAGAGAGAATGAAAGTGCATATAAATGATTAATAGTGTGAAATTGGTAATTGTTTATTATGATTTATATCCATTACCCAATGCTAATATACTTTGGATGATAACTGTTGGGAACCCGCCCACGCCGCTGATATTTCAAAAATTTTTTAGATGGCAGCGGAATCGGCATGCACGGGATCTACGTTCATCGCATGAACGTTGTTTCGAGACCTTTCGTAATTAGGTAAGAATTAAAACTTTTAAAACTATTAGGAAGATCAGATCTTCACCTTGCGCGGGTAGATGATCACCGCAAATCTGAATTCGTGATTTTTGGAAGAGGGTTCGCTTGAAGCCGTTCAAACGTCCGGCCTCTACGGGTATCCACACGAAGCAGGATCCGATCCAAGCTTTCTATCTCACCGGGGTGCTAGCTCCCTTGCAGAGATAACTTTTGATGGCTGATCTCCTCTCTTTCTTTCAACTCATGAATGTACTTGAGAGGAGGAAGAAGAAGGAAGAAGAAGAGGAAGAAGCAAGGCCCCTGCAGCCTACTTTCTTTTTCCTGCGTTGGAAGGAGGAAAGGAGGAAGAGGAGGGCGCCATGGCTTCTTTTTCCCTTCTTCTTGCTGGCGGCTGAACCAAGGGAGGGAGAGGGTGGCCACGTGATGGAGAGGAGGGGGATTCCTATATCCATTAGGTCAGCCCCCAAGAGTCCTCCTTTTATAACATCTAGGGCTCCTACAAGTTAGGAGCCCTTGATGTATTACCAAGAGGGGCGCCGGCCCCTCTTGTTGCCGCACCAAGAGATCCAAGGAGGAGGGGCGTGAGCCCCTCCCTCTCATGTTGCCCTAATCCTCATCTAATGAGGATTGGGAGGCCCTAATGTGGTTTAGCCTTAATCCAATTAGGCTTAGCCCAAGGGTGAACCAATTTGGATCCAATCTAGGCTAGTCCTAATCCAATTAGGACTTGAATGAACCATGACTCAATTGAACTCTTCAATCCTAATCCAATTAGGAGTCATGTTGATTCATTAGATTAATAATTAATTTAGACTTAAGGAATCCTAATCCAATTAGGATGTATTTAATTTTAGTCCTAATCCAATTAGGACTCTATTTGAATCCGAAGTCCTAATCCAATTAGGATTTCTAGGAATCCTACTCCAAGTAGGAATCCAATTTTAATTCAAAATTCCTAATCTCATTAGGATTGTAGGAATCCTATTCCAAGTAGGAATCCCAGTCCTACTCCAACTAGGATTCCCAGTCCTAATCCAATTAGGACTCTAGGTATCCTACTCGAAGTAGGACTCTTGTTTCAAGTCCAATTAATTAATTCCCTTTGTTCCTTCTTCAACTTCTTATCAATCAAATTGATTACTTGTGATTCCTAATCACGATTTCAACCATCGGATCGGTCAATACTTCTAGTGTGTGTGACCCCATAGGTTCTATTCTGACTGGTAGTGAGATATATTGTGATCTCTATCTCAATATCATTGAAAACTCCTTTCAATGGGTTGGAACGATTCCAACTCAACTCATTAGGGTTTATCGATCATCAAGATAATCCCTATGAGTCCCACCATCCACCAGTGACACCTAGCAGCATGTAGTGGCTACCCAGCAGAATGGAATGATGAACCTCTAGGTGCAGTTAACGTGTGATACAGTCCTACTATCGTGGATCCCTACAGGGCGGAGGTCATGGACAACTCGTCAAACCCCATCGTCTGTCATATGTCAAGATTTATTCGACTTGAGTTCGCTAATGGAAAACTCTTTTTCCACTTTATATTACTGCCCTGGCCAAGGTCTTAGAACTCAGTCTAACAAATCATATAGGATCACTCCTCTTCTATCAAGGTCGATAGATTCCTTATAGGTGCATACCCTACTCCTACAGTGAACTTACTGCAGCCAATCTACACTGCATGGACCCATATGGCTACAGACCATGTATGTGTGCAGTCAAACTACAATAACCTCACTGTGAGTAGCCGAAGCACCGCAGGTCAAAGGACCAGTCACACTACTGCAACATCAAGCAAGTCACTGACGAGTGGATAGACATCCAAGTGACTTCTTGTCTTGGTCACGCTCAGTACCCTTGTTCTCTAACAAGCACCTACACTATCACTTCAGTGTCCCTACACTGTGGACTCAAGTCTCGTCCATCCAGAAGAAAAGTGATCTGTGCACTGATCGGATCGATCACCGTCCTCGTGATGATCCATTGATCAGGAGCATTTAGAAATTAATCACCAATGATACATGCCTTAAATTCTCAACTCTTGAGAATATGTATCATCATCTTATTAATTCCTTGGACGATTCATAGACACATAAATAATATGAATGAAAAGATGCCTTTTATTTATTCAATAATAAATAGTCAAGTACAAAATTATGTCCCTAGAATCAACAATGTGTCAGCCAAATTGGCTTCTAGGGCATACATCTAACAATCTCCCACTTGCACTAAAGCCAATTGGTCATATATCTTAGGCCCATCTTCTCAAGGTGGGCTTCAGTCTTTTGCTGACTCAGCTGCTTAGTGAACGGGTCTGCCACGTTATCCGCGGAGTCTACTCTCTGCACCTCTACATCATAGTCGCGTATGAAATGGAAGCGCCGCTCTATGTGCTTGGACTTCTGATGAGACCATGGCTCCATAGCTAGTGCTATGGTGCCAATGTTATCGCAGTAAAGTGTTATGGCATCTAATGACATTACACCTAACTCTGCAATTAACTTTTAATCAGAAGGTTTCCACTGCACCCTTAGATACGGCTTAACATTCAGCTTCTAAGGTAGAATCTATAATGATCGGTTGTTTGGAACTCTTCCAATTTACTGAACCACAATTGCACATATTCTGATGTAGACTTTCTATCATCAATATGTGTGCATCCTTCTACCTTCAACTCTGATCTTCTCCCAAAGACCAAGAACATGTCCTTAGTTCTTCTCAAGTACTTAAGACTGTTCTTCACAGCTATCCAGTGCTTCTTGCCTGGATCCGACTGATATCTGCTTGTGACACTCACAGTAAGAGCTATATCAGGTCGTGTACACAGCATGGCATACATGAGGCTTCCTATTGCCGATGCATAGGGAATCTTGCTCATGCGTTGAATCTCTTCAGATGTGTTGGGGCACATCTTCTTGGAGAGATGAATTCCATGTCTTAGGGGTAAGAGACCCCTCTTGGAGTTTTCCATGCTGAACCTCTTCAGCACCTCCTCTATGTACATTTTCTGTGAAAGGCCAAGCATCCTTTTAGATCTATCTCTATAGACCTTTATTCCCAAAATATAGGATGCTTCCCCAAGGTCTTTCATGGAGAATTCTTTTGACAACCAGACCTTGACCGAGGTTAGCATGGAAATATCATTCCCAATCAGGAGAATGTCATCTACGTACAACACGAGAAAAACGACAGAACTCCCACTAACCTTTTTGTAAACACACAGTTCCTCTTCGTTTTCGATGAAATCAAACGTTTTGATTGCGTCATCGAACCGAGTGTTCCAACTCCGAGATGCTTGTTTTAGTCCATAGATGGACCTTTGCAGCTTGCAGACCTTGTGATCTCCATCACTGGAAGTGAAACCCAAAGGCTGTTCCATATAGATATCTTCATCAAGATATCCATTCAGGAAAGCAGTTTTCACATCCATCTGCCAGATTTCATAATCATGAAATGCTGCAATGGCAAGCAATGTTCGGATGGATTTTAGCATGGCTACAGGTGAAAAGGTCTTCTGATAGTCAATGCCTTCGCGCTGACTATACCCTTTCGCCACAAGCCTTGCCTTATAGGTCTCTACCTCTCCATCCGAACCTATCTTCCTTTTGTAGATCCATTTACATCCAATAGGTACAATACCTTCTGGTGGGTCTACTAAGGTCCAGACTTGGTTGGAATGCATGGAGTCTAACTCTGACTTCATAGCTTCCAGACATTTCTCGGAATCGATATCAGATATCGCCTCGTTGTAGGTTTTGGGATCCTGTATGTGATCCCTATCTCCCACTAGGAACATTTTCTCGGTATCCTCTTCTAGTATACCTAAGTATCTATCGGGAGGATGGGAGACCCTACTTGATCTGCGAGGTGGTTGAGGGACATCGTGTACTGGCTCTGTATTAATGGGTTCGATAGGATCCATGACTCATTGCTTTTCAGAGACTTTCTCTTCAAGCTCAATTTTCCTCCTACTGCCTCTATCAAGGATAAACTGTTTTTCCAAGAAGATGGCATGACGGGTCACAAACACATTGTGATCCTCTGAGACGTAAAAATTGTATCCTAATGACTCTTTAGGATATCATATAAAACGAGCACTTATGATCCTAGCCTCTAGCTTGTCCGCCTGTAGTCTCTTGACGTGGGCCGGACATCCCCAAATCTTGAGATGACCCAGACTTGGTTTCTTACCATGCCATATCTCATACGGTGTGGTAGGAACGGATTTAGAGGGAACTCTATTCAATAAATAAATCGCTGAAAATAGGGCATCTATCTAAAGAGACAAGGGTAAATCAGTGAAGCTCATCATGGATCGGACCATATCCAATAGAGTCCGATTCCTCCTCTCCGACACTCCTTTGAACTGAGGTGTACCAGGAGGAGTCCATTATAAAACTATACCATTCTCTTTGAGATAATCACGGAACTCTCAACTAAGGTATTTACCTCTTCGATCTGATCGAAGAACCTTAGTGAGTTTTTCTATATGTTTTTCTACTTCATATTTAAACTCTTTGAACCTTTCAAAAGTTTCATATTTGTGTCTCATACACATATCCATACCGTGAATAATCATCGGTAAAATGAAGTAAAAAATTACAACCCCTAGCCTGCACATCGAATGGGCCACACACATCAGTGTGTACTAGGGTAAGTATTTCAGTGGACCTCCCTGTGTCCTACAAAGGATAATTTGGCCATCTTTCCTTGAAGGCAGAATTCACAAATCAAATATGACTCGAAAGTCAATGAGCCCAAAAGCTCATGTTTCTCCAATTTGTTTATTCTGTCTTCTCCTATATGGCCAAGCCTGAGGTGCCTTAAATACTTTAGATTTATCTCATTTTTGGATCTATTAGATCCTATGGTATTCACTGTTTGCTCAGATATATTCACAGATACATCCATATGTATGTGATAGAGACTGTCAATCTTAAAACCATGTTAAATCAATTTAATTTTTCAAATAAATAAAAATCTTTCTATGCTAAATAAAATACAGAAATCAAATTTCTGCTAGCAATAGGTCACAGTCCCTAAGTATCCTGAGCATATCTGAAAAACCTTCTGAAGGTCTGTCACCCTTCATGTACTTTATGCTTCCCATTTATGTAGGACAGTTCCTCTTCCAATGGCCGTCCATGATGCAATGGAAACACTTTTCCTTGCAATTGGCTTTTTTCTTGGAACTTCCTTACTTGGTGTTTTCTTAGTCTTCTGCTTCTTCGCAGGCTTCTTCTTCTTCCAAATAGACTCTCTCTTGAAAGTAGAAACCAACTTGACAGCGAAAACGATGCCCCTTGAACTTCTTCAAGGTTCCTAAGGTAGTTACCAATTTATTTAACAATTCTATTTTAGTGCATACAACCTTGTTCATATGGTAGTTTACTATAAACTATTCATATGAAGCTGGAAGGGATTGCGAGATCAAATCCGTTTGCAATTCCTTGTGCATGGTCATGCCAAGCTTCTCAAGCTTCTCTAAGTCCTTTATCATGGTCAAACCATGATCATGGACAGACTGCCCATCGTTCATCTTGGCTTTGAAGAGCCTCTTGGACACTTCAAACCGAGCTGCGTGACTCTGATCACCATACAACTTTTGCAGGTGATTTAATATGTCCCTGGCAATCTTTATGTTCTCATGCTGGCATTGTAATGCATTGGACATGGATGCCTTTGTGCAGCACCTAACTTTATTGTTATTGTTCGTCCACTTAACAAGCGTCTTACGCTGATCAGTGATCGGACGGATTGGTAACATGGTCTAGCATATACCCAAATTTCTCACAATTCAAAACTATTTTTGAAATTTGCTGAGCCAATCTTTATAATTGGGTTTGGTCAAACGGTTGTTCTATAGGATATGAGTTAAGAGTCTAGAAGCTGACTTTATAATCCTCAGAGAGTAAAGATTCTAGTTAGACTTTTGTACTTGATCCTAATCTGTTCTAAGGTCTTTTAGAAAAAATGTAACTCCCACTATTTTTTCGAATCCCTCACACTCCCCTGGTAGGGAAACGGAAATCCCACACGACTAGGGTTTCTAGTGGGTACTGCGGTCCCACCGATTTACATGCCACCTCACCTAACAGTTATTGGTGACACATAGATGGATGAGTGTACAACTCTTGTACAATGCTTCTCAAGCATGTAGCAGTGTAACTTGGTCTCTAAGCCATGAAAACCTCACCTAACAGTTATTGGTCCCATTTCTTAGTTAAGTCAGACCCACCGTATAACCGTAGGAATAAAGTCGTCATTGGGTTCTCACCTAACAGTTATTGGTGCCCAACCCCACCTTTACCCTACAACATCTCATGTCTATAGAGAGGTCCAGCCCTCCGATGCAACTTGACCACTGTGTCCAGCCGAGACAAATCAACATCAGAAAGGCCTTAGCAGCTCTACTACAGTGGAAGACCTATTGACTTAATATTGGTTAATCAGGTCTTAGTGTTTGCAACTTGAGCCCTTCATAAGAGGTATCGAACAATTGGCCAGGTAAGCAGGTGGGAGGCTCCCCTTACTCAGAGAGTAAGGTCCTAATTAAGTAACCACCTTTCATGCTTTCCTAGACACCAATTAGATCAATTAATCTAATATGACTTGCTCATGTCGGTTTACTCTCGACTTGATTGAGGAGGTTTTGATTTAGGTCTCAATTGGGTTTGCTACATCATATGTAAACCTATCTACCCGACTCGCATTCACATCACATGTAAACGGCACATCAGAGGCAGTTATAATCGCAGCATCAAATTAAAGCTAAACTTTAAATAGGTGATGATCATGGATTCTAATTAGGTCGTATTACAAGCACATGCACATCAATCGATCAAGTGGTCTTCAACTCTTGAATTGGTTCCAAGCCTCCTTGATTCGATCCTTGATCAACTCTTGATCCCATCGCCATCAACCGCTTAGATCACCTTTCATCTCATGCCTTTGCTTCAGCTTGATCGTTGATGTACATCACATCACAGAAATACAACCAGATGTAAAATAAAAATAAAAATAAATTACATCCCCTTTCAGGAGGCACGCAGGCCTCTCAAAACATCAAATAAGATGCATGCAAGCATCTAAAAAATTACATGACATCACAGATCACATCGCAGGTCATTACATTTGATACCAAAAGGGTTTGAATCCTATGATCATCACCGTATGCAATAATTATAATTTTCAGATCTGAAAACTAACTGATTATATCATGACATAGGTCGCTGATCATGCTAATCATGATTCTAAACTTTGTAATCCCATTAACAATGTAATTAGAATCATCTTTTTATCACATAAAAATCAGCATGCAAAAATCAGCACCCCTGAAAAATCTGCATGCAGAATTTTTCAGCATGCATGATCATTCAATTTTCAGATCTAATAAGCCTTTAGATATTTAATTCTTACCTTAATCTACGAAGCCTAGGCTCTGATACCACTGTTGGGAACCCGCCCACGCCGCTGATATTTCAAAAATTTTTCAGATGGCAGCAGAATCGGCATGCACGGGATCTACGTTCATCGCATGAACGTTGTTTCGAGACCTTTCGTAATTAGGTAAGAATTAAAACTTTTAAAACTATTAGAAAGATCAGATCTTCACCTTGCGCGGGTAGATGATCACCGCAAATCTGAATTCGTGGTTTTTGGAAGAGGGTTCGCTTGAAGCCGTTCAAACGTCCGGCCTCTACGGGTATCCACACGAAGCAGGATCCGATCCAAGCTTTCTATCTCACCGGGGTGCTAGCTCCCTTGCAGAGATAACTTTTGATGGCTGATCTCCTCTCTTTCTTTCAACTCATGAATGTACTTGAGAGGAGGAAGAAGAAGGAAGAAGAAGAGGAAGAAGCAAGGCCCCTGCAGCCTACTTTCTTTTTCCTGCGTTGGAAGGAGGAAAGGAGGAAGAGGAGGGCGCCATGGCTTCTTTTTCCCTTCTTCTTGCTGGCGGCTGAACCAAGGGAGGGAGAGGGTGGCCACGTGATGGAGAGGAGGGGGATTCCTATATCCATTAGGTCAGCCCCCAAGAGTCCTCCTTTTATAACATCTAGGGCTCCTACAAGTTAGGAGCCCTTGATGTATTACCAAGAGGGGCGCCGGCCCCTCTTGTTGCCGCACCAAGAGATCCAAGGAGGAGGGGCGTGAGCCCCTCCCTCTCATGTTGCCCTAATCCTCATCTAATGAGGATTGGGAGGCCCTAATGTGGTTTAGCCTTAATCCAATTAGGCTTAGCCCAAGGGTGAACCAATTTGGATCCAATCTAGGCTAGTCCTAATCCAATTAGGACTTGAATGAACCATGACTCAATTGAACTCTTCAATCCTAATCCAATTAGGAGTCATGTTGATTCATTAGATTAATAATTAATTTAGACTTAAGGAATCCTAATCCAATTAGGATGTATTTAATTTTAGTCCTAATCCAATTAGGACTCTATTTGAATCCGAAGTCCTAATCCAATTAGGATTTCTAGGAATCCTACTCCAAGTAGGAATCCAATTTTAATTCAAAATTCCTAATCTCATTAGGATTGTAGGAATCGTATTCCAAGTAGGAATCCCAGTCCTACTCCAACTAGGATTCCCAGTCCTAATCCAATTAGGACTCTAGGTATCCTACTCGAAGTAGGACTCTTGTTTCAAGTCCAATTAATTAATTCCCTTTGTTCCTTCTTCAACTTCTTATCAATCAAATTGATTACCTGTGATTCCTAATCACGATTTCAACCATCGGATCGGTCAATACTTCTAGTGTGTGTGACCCCATAGGTTCTATTCTGACTGGTAGTGAGATATATTGTGATCTCTATCTCAATATCATTGAAAACTCCTTTCAATGGGTTGGAACGATTCCAACTCAACTCATTAGGGTTTATCGATCATCAAGATAATCCCTATGAGTCCCACCATCCACCAGTGACACCTAGCAGCATGTAGTGGCTACCCAGCAGAATGGAATGATGAACCTCTAGGTGCAGTTAACGTGTGATACAGTCCTACTATCGTGGATCCCTACAGGGCGGAGGTCATGGATAACTCGTCAAACCTCATCGTCTGTCATATGTCAAGATTTATTCGACTTGAGTTCGCTAATGGAAAACTCTTTTTCCACTTTATATTACTGCCCTGGCCAAGGTCTTAGAACTCAGTCTAACAAATCACATAGGATCACTCCTCTTCTATCAAGGTCGATAGATTCCTTATAGGTGCATACCCTACTCCTACAGTGAACTTACTGCAGCCAATCTACACTGCATGGACCCATATGGCTAGAGACCATGTATGTGTGCAGTCAAACTACAATAACCTCACTGTGAGTAGCCGAAGCACCGCAGGTCAAAGGACCAGTCACACTACTGCAACATCAAGCAAGTCACTGACGAGTGGATAGACATCCAAGTGACTTCTTGTCTTGGTCACGCTCAGTACCCTTGTTCTCTAACAAGCACCTACACTATCACTTCAGTGTCCCTACACTGTGGACTCAAGTCTCGTCCATCCAGAAGGAAAGTGATCTGTGCACTGATCGGATCGATCACCGTCCTCATGATGATCCATTGATCAGGAGCATTTAGAAATTAATCACCAATGATACATGCCTTAAATTCTCAACTCTTGAGAATATGTATCATCATCTTATTAATTCCTTGGACGATTCATAGACACATAAATAATATGAATGAAAAGATGCCTTTTATTTATTCAATAATAAATAGTCAAGTACAAAATTATGTCCCTAGAATCAACAATGTGTCAGCCAAATTGGCTTCTAGGGCATACATCTAACAATAACAAGTTTGAAATGGAGTCTCTTAAATTTCAAACTTTTCATATGTGCAAACTAACAATATTAACATTGCTTTGTTTTCAAATTGTATCGTTGAGTTTGCCATTTCAAATGTTTCTTCAGTCCCTACCAAACATTGTTTGGGTTCGTTGGTATTCACTTATGAACTCCAACAAGATGGACTAAGTTATAAAATTTAATGTCTAAGAGACCACAATATTTACTCATGGACAATATACTTTTTGAGTACTCATAGAATTAGATCTTGTTTGGCAATAGAACTTTCAGAAATACAATTTTTATAAAATGTTATTTGCTGTTTGGTAACTATATTTGTAAAGTATTGTGGAACTTTAATATATGTTTGATAAACAAGCTGAGAAAGGATTTTTGGCATAATAAAATGACTATAAAGAATATTGCATAGTATTATACAATAGAGCATAATAAAATATAATATGTATTAATAAATAAATAGATAATATAGTATAATATTACTATAATATAATATATTATTATTATAATATAGTAATATAATATTATATACTATAGCATAATAATATAATATAATTTGATATTATATAATATCAAAGTATTATGATATAATATAATATAATATAATATTATAGTATAATATAATATTAAAATATAAAATATTATAATAATTATTATTATATATTAATATAATATTTTTTTAATAATAATATAATGACTTCTCGAAAGTAGAGCTGGTAAAAACTTTTTTTCTATGTGCAATTTGCTTCTCAAAGCTAGCCAAAGAAACACTTTGACTTTCTCCGACATGGCAGCTTTCCAAATAGTTTTGTTGTAAGGGAGGAGTCACCCTTATTAAAGAATTCGTAGTAGAAGTCCTTTAAAGTGCCAACCAAATCAAAATGAACACAAAGATTCAATACAAGACGTAAAGAAAAATGTGCTCATATGCTTAACCAAATCTCTAAGATGCAAAGTGCCAAAAAGGGTTGAAGACCGTAAGGAGTGCGCTGAAGATGGAGAGATCTGGCCGAGGTCCAACCATAAAGAGATTGCTGCAGGTCATAGCAGCAGAGAGATCCGACCGAGGTCAACTAGGCCTTCGGCAAAGTTCGAGATCGGGTGGGTTCTGAGCAGGACCGAGGTCCTGCTTAGTCGGTGTTGTAATCTGCCCGGCTGAGATGGGACGATCTCTTGCCCTGAGCAGGATGATCCATTTTGCCCCCCATCATTTGCCTCCCGACTTTCAAGGTCGAGTCACTCTTTGGTTCGGGCGAAGAAAGTAGTTGAATTGTTGGTCGTCCTGCATCGTGGCTAAGTGCTCATAAAGATGCATGCACCGAGCAGGGCACATGGTGTGTTATTGGGGGCTGATGGCTTCAAGCCGGGCTTCCTGAGTCGGGCTCGGGTGGCTTAGGTTGCCACATTACTCCAAGTAGAAACGGTTGTGGGAGCTCTTTATTGTGCCATGTGCGCGCTTCTTTCCGAAGCATTGCTGGATGGAACACAAGGGTGTCAATTACTAATGCCCCATCCCCTGAAGCGCCTTGCCTGATGGAACATGAGGGGCCGATCATTAATGTCCCATTCTCCGAAGTGCCCCCCATAATGATCGGCTTTTAGTGCCATGATCCGGAAAGATTTGCCGAGGTAGTTTCTGGGTCTGCCACGCGGCAGGATTTGGCTGCTTGATCGCTTAGGTTAGCCAATCAAAGCCGTTGTAGTGGGCTATATAAGGCCCAGGAGGGACCCTAGGGTCCTTATTTGATCTCTCTTGCCCCACTCTTCTTCTTCCTGATCGACATTGTTGTGGTGTTCGAGCTTCTCCTTGGTTGTTTTTGGAGCTTTCTGGCGACCTTCGTGACGAGCCTTGCTCTCGATTTTCGGCGATCCTCCTTCTCTCAGTCATCTTCTTCGGCGAACTCTTGGGTAGGTGCTTTTTATCCCTTTTTGGTTGCTCAGAGAACTTCTTATCTTTTTCCTTTTTTTGATTCTGTGACCAAGGCAGTGAGGTCGTCCACAAGAGAGCCCTGATGCTCGGTACCCAAGCCCAGGCTTCTTCAGATGTGGAGGAGGCTGAGCTCAAGTTGAACCAAGGTCCGTACGAGACCGGCTCGAGCATCAATGTAGAGGAGCTGGGCCTGGTTCAGGCTCGGTTCTTCTTCCCTCTTAAGTTCATCCTTGAGCTCTCAGAGCCTGGGGCTCGAATCGCCAACCCTCCAAGAGGTCGGATCGGGGTGTATGTAGAAACACTTCGAACAGGGCTGAGGTTTCTTGTACATGGGTTTGTGAACGAGCTCCTGACGGCTTATCATCTCGTACTCGCACAGCTTGCTCCAAACTCGTGAAGAATGATAATTGGCTTCCTCGCTCTCTGCCTTGCACATGGTCTACCCTCCTTGATGAACGTCTTTCGGACTTGCTTTATATTATATGGCAACTCCACAGACAAAGGATGATGGTACTTCTCTTTTCGAGGAGGCCACAAGCTCTTCCAATGCGCTCCTTCCTCTATTCATGGGTGAAAGGATTAATTATTTTTTGTTTTCTTCGAGCGATCGTGGGGGTCTAACCCGACTTGGAGCTTTCCGTGGGCCGCGGTGAATAACAAGCTCCCCAATTTATTGCAGTCCGAACAGGGCATTCTAGATAGGCTGTTCGGGCTGGAAGGAACTCCCAGGCTTCTTGACCTGCTCAGCGAGGAGGCCTTATTGAATGTCGCCTTGATATCTGCTCGTCTCGAGGGTAAGGGCGTCGCAACTACTTCTCTTCTCCTTTTCCCATGCTGGAGTTTTAACTAAGTCTTCTATTGCTAGAAATCGCAGGGATGATTTTCGACGTTGAGACTTTGATGGCCAGGTACAGGAAGAGGGTGGCCACCTCGGACGAAGCTTAGTCCGAAAGAAAGTCGAAGAGGGTCGGAGCAGCCTCTAGCTCTGGGATTGAGCGGGGCGAGCTTGCTCAGATTGATGCTGCCAATCCTGCTCGGGTCGGGCCCGACCAGGTCCCCTCAGTGGAGGTCGAGGTGCCCCCATCAACGGCAGGGGCACTACTGAACAAGTGGCTACAGTGTCCATCGGCCAAACTCAGGGGGTTCACAAGGCCACCCAATTGTGCAAATCGGGTCTCAAGCCGGGGAGCGGGCTTTAGATCCTAACTTCTTCGAAGGTCCCAACCCCTACTGGGGCCACGACTCCTCCCAAGGTCCCGACCTCAGCCGGGGTCACGACTCCTCCTGAGATCCCGACCTCAACTGGGGTCGACTTTACTCCCTCCAAGTCTAGAAGGAGGCAGTTTTGGCCCGAGTGTCGTCTGTTCGAGGACGACATGGCTCTCAAATCTGGTGCTGTTGCCTGTGGGCTTGTTCACTACGCCACGCTTCCGGGCGATCGGGCTTGGCTGGACCAGCTGGGGTTCAACGTGTTCGCCGATGAGGCCTATACTGCCAGCATCTTGGTGAGTGATATCACTCTTTTTCTTTTTACACATTTGAGTGTTCGACCTCAGCTAACATTTTGTTTCTTACGCTAGGTTCTCCACATGGTCGACATGCTTGTGTCTAGCGTGTCTAACTACCGGAGGGAGTTGAGGGTTTTTCGGCCGAGGATGGAGCATGCCGAGCTTTGGAGACGAAAGGTCGAGGCTCGAGCAATGACTGTCGCGCAGCAGCAACAAGAGGCCAAAGAACGGGCGACAGATGCTGAGCAACAGCAGCACGAGGCTGAACAAAGGGCAGCAGCCGCCAAGCAGCGGCATCACGAGGATGAGGAGAGGGCGACGGCTGTCGAGCAGCGGCATCAAAAGGCCAAGAAGAAAGCAAGGCCGGCTAAAGCCCTAATTAAGGATGGACTCGCCCGAATTCGGGATATGGAGGTTGAGCACGCCTGGGCTTGTTCGGCCGCTGAAGGCCGTATCTCCGAGCTTGAAGCTGCACTAGACGGCTAGCGGGATGAAGCCGAGGCCCTGAGGCTAAGGGCCGAGCGACTTGAAAGGCTTGTGGGGGAGTCAACCTGCGAGGCCGTCGAGAATTTTCGTTAGTCCAAGGGGTACCTTGACTAGCTGGCGGAGAGGGTTACCAATGCTATGATCCAGGGCTTTGAGAATTGTCTGGAACTTATGAAAAATCCAACAGCTGGAGACCCGCTCTATCCTTTTTTTTATTAATTATAGCTTCGTCCGTGCTTTTTTCCGAGGCGCTGCCTGTGACTCCGCATGGGAGAAGAGGGCTGAACTGCAAACTTTCCCCTGACAGAAAGGAGTCCCATAGTTGATTGAGAGTTTCGAGAATCTTCGATAGGAGAAAGAAAAGCATTAGCCAGTACCAGTACCTGAATAAGCAGCAGTTGTTTCGACAGCTTGGATTGGAATCTCGAATTCTCAACGGTAATCCCCCTCTATTTTCATCTCGACATGAAAAGTCAGAGGGACTGAAAGACTCATAAGGTTGATCAAGCCCAACGGCTTTGCCCTAGAGTCGACCTCAGCGGCCTCCAACCAAAACTCGGCAGAGCTGAAATGGAGGACGAGAATGCTGCCAAGGTCACCGCTGAGATCGGGCCGAAGACCGTTCTCGAAGCCGCTGTCGAAGCTGCTCCTGAGGTCGGTGTCAAAGCTGCTTCTGAGGTTGGGCCCGAGACTGCCCAAGTCGATTGAGCTCCCTCTTCTTTGTTTTCTTTTTCTTTTCTTATAAGTTGGCCGCTTAGGCCTTTTGGCAATTGGTGTCCAATCCGACCTCAAGGCCGGCATGGTTTGTACTTGGCTTTGGCTTTTCGACATCAATAAAATATATTTTTTCGACACTTTGTCTTCTAAAGTTTTACCTAGCATTGGAGCTTTTCTTGCTTTGTCTTGTGATGGATCTGTGTTCGGTCAACAGAATCCAAATTGAGCTGCTAGTTTAGCCTCTGCGCTACTAGATAATTTTGGCCAAGTTATTGCACTCGGCCTTCACTCTCAACTTAGGCAAGCTTGCTAGGATGGTGAAGAGCTTACTGCTTCCGAACTCGTTCACTGGCGCTCTCTGAGCACCCAGGTTGAGCAGTAGGCCTACTTCAGGCCTTTATATAAAGACTGAGCTCGGGGTGCGTCACCGAAAAATACTCAGTGCCCTGAGCTCGGGCTGGGGAGTGTTGTAGGTGGCGCCCCGAACTTGGCCGGGCGTGTTATTGTAGATGGGCCTCTTTGACTCTTAACAGACTCGACAAGGCACCCCCACTCAGATCGAGGTGCCTGTGGTCGATGGGGTTTTTTGACTCTTAATAGACTCAGTAGGGCACCCCCACTCAAATTAGGGCGCCTGCAGTAGATAGGCCTTTTTGGCTCTTAATAGATTCGGCAAGGCGTCCCCACTCAGATCAGGGCGCATGCGGTTGATGGGCCTTTTTGGCTCTTAATAGACTCGGCAGGGCACCCCCACTCAGATCATGGCACCTGCAGTTGATGCACCTTTTCGGCTCTTAATAGACTCGGCAGGGTGCCCCCACTCAGATCAAGGCGCCTGCAGTCGATGGAGCGTCCCAATCTCAGCCAGGGCGCATCTGCGAAGCTTCCTGCGATAGCGGGGGCCCCAAACTCGCGGCCCATCGACTTTGTAGATTCGGAACCTGCAGTTGTGGAGCCCTTTGGCTCGCGGTCGACACTGCAGAGCGCCCCGAGCCGAGCTCGAGCGGCGACTTTGTAGATTTGAAATCTGCAGTCGTGGAGCCCTTTGGCTCGGTACCGACACTGCATGGCGCCCCAAGTCGAGCTCGAGGGGCGACTTTGTAGATTTGAAACCTACAGTCGTGGAGCCCTTTGGTTCGCGGCCGACACTGCAGAACACCCCGAGCCGAGCTCGAGGGACGACTTTGTAGATTTGGAACCTGCAGTTGTGGAGCCCTTTGGCTCACGGCCGACATTGTAGGGCGCCCCAAGCCGAGCTCGAGGGACGATTGTAGATTTAGAATCTGCAGTCGCAGAGCCCTTTGGCTCGCGGCTAACACTGCATAGCACCCCGAGCCGAGCTTGATGGGTGACTTTGTAGATTTGGAACCTGCAGTCGTGGAGCCCTTTGGCTCATGGCCGACACTGCAGGACACCCCGAGCTGAGTTCGAGGGGCGATTTTATAGATTTAGAATCTGCAGTTGCGGAGCCCTTTGGCTCGCGACCGATACTACAAGACGTCCTGAGCCGAGCTCGAGGGGCGACTTTATAGATTCTTTGCTCATGTCGTGGAGATAACCAAAGCGCGTTGAATTCATCTAGACATTTCGGAGACATTTTGAAGGAGTCCTAGGAAATAATTCTCATTAATAATATATTTTGATATTCCCAGAGTTTCAACTTCGGGGGGACTAAAGTTCCATCTAGAGGTTCCAGCTCGTAAGCTCCGGTCTGCTAGATTCGGGCCGGTAGGGATGAGGGCTTCGCCATTGTCCCCCAAGGTCAAGAAGCTACCATTGTGTAGGGCACATGGTTACGGTGTTGATGGTGCCTGCGATGGGGCGGTTGTTGTTTTGCCCCTCACGCGGCTTTGGGCTCTGTTCCTCAGGCTTCTTCTTGTCGACTGACCACGGACGAGGCGACCCAGTTGTCCTTGGCAGACGAGGGCCTTGATCTCATCATGAAACTGGTAGTAGTCTTTCGTGTCATGGCTATGGTCTCTATGGAAGCGACAATACTTGTTTGAGCACTTTCACGACTTTGATGGTCGCATCCTTGATGGGGGCTGGAGGTAGCCGCGATCCTCGATCTCTATGAAGATCTCCGCTCATATGGATGTGAGGGGAGCGTACTTTCCAAACCTTTGGAGGGAGGTGCATTTCTTGGGTTTCTAGAGGGGAGACCATGGACGAGCCGGGTTCTCAGGTCGAGGAGGATCTCTTTTGTGCCGGGGGGATTTGCTCCTTGATCGGCCAGGCTCCTTATGGCGCTCCGCGACTTGATCCTAGATTGTCTAGATTTGTCGCTCCAATTTCTTAACTTTCTTGTCGTGTCGAGCTCGACGACGGATGAAGTTCGTGCCTGCTGGAGGCCTTGAATAACCATAGTAAGTGTTTGGACTTGCTGGGCGAGCAGGTAAAACTACTTCGACGGGACCTGCGGGATCTAGTCCGTCAGTGCAGATGCTGTAGGGGGTGGATTTTGAAGCGAGTTGCCGGATGCTGGTACCCGACTGCTCGATGCATTTGGAGCTTCATGACTCTTTAACCTCATGATCGCAACTCAGGCCCTCCTTCTAGCACCAAATATTGTGGTTCAAATTTGGCCTGAGGGTGGCCATGTCAGGGGAGTCGAGGGAGCAGCCGACTGGAGTGGAGGAAGGAAAGCCACCTCCCGCACGATGGTGTACCTGCACAAAGCCTCACCGGTGGTTCTGGTGAGGGCCTTCCAATGCTCAAGTTAGAATGGATCTTAGTTGGTCCAAAAAGTCTCTTTAGGTGTTATCTGATGAGGCTATTTATAGTTTCTGTAGAGATGCCCAGGTGGTGGAGGTATGGCCCATCCTTATCGTGGGAGGAGATGGATTTTAGACAGATGGCGTGTAGCTAGGGCTTGCTTGAGGCGCAACGGCGTAGACTATTTCTGTGAATAGTAAGGCGTTGATAGGTGTGATAGAGTATGGCTGGAGCAGCATGGCGTTGTCCTTGGTTGGCGTTGGCCAGCAAGCAAAGCATAGCGCGGTGACATTGTAATGTACGGCCACGTAGGCGGGCGTAGGCATGCACGTGGATGCAGTTGTAGGCGAGGCCGAGCTCGATGAGAGATCGCATCATATATTCGGCGAGGTTTGCTTGGCGGGCGCTGAGGTCGACCTAGTTTCTCTGATTTCGAGGTTTGCTCGGTAAGGCGCCCCAAGCTCGAGGGTTGGGGCGCGTTGTTGGATAAGGCGCTCCAAGCTCGGCCAGGGCATGTCGGCGAATATAAGAGCGCTCCGAGCTCGGTCGGGGTGTGTCGGCAAATATAAGGACACCCCGAGCTCTGCTGGGGCGCATCGGTGAATATAAGGGCGCCCCGAGCTCTGCCAGGGCGCATTGGCGAATATAAAGGCACCCCGAGCTTGGCCAGGGTGCGTCGGCAAATATAAAGACTCTCCGAGCTTGGCCAGAGCGCGTTGTCGCATAATTCTGTGGTCGAAGGAGCTCTTTGGCTCGCAGCCGACTCAGCAGGGTGTTACGAGCTCGGGCCCGAGATATCATTATAAGCATCAGGAGAGGTTGCTGCAGGTCATAGCAACGGAGAGATCCGGCTGAGGTCAACTGGGCCTTCGGCGGAGTCCGAGATCGAGCGGGTTCTGAGCAAGACTAAGGTCCTGCCTGGTCAGTGTTGTGGTTTGCCCGGCCGAGATGGGACGATCCCTTGCCCTGAGCATGACGTTCTGTTGACCCCCTAATGGATTTTGATGAATACAAAACACTAGAGCATAATTCCATTATATCTTAATAATTTAATTAAGGAATTCATGTGTTTTATCTAGAATATTGTTGAGAAATGTCTAGGCAAGTTCCCATAATTTTTATGAATTCATTGAAGAACATTTTGAGTTAATGAAAAAGTTCAGGGACAGCCGAGACGTCTCCTGATGGTTTCAGAGACGTCTCTGGCACAAACAGGAAGAACTGGCACACTTGGAGACGTCCCCGGCACCTGCCGAGTCGTCCCCGCGTTAGCGGAGTCGACTCTCTTAGTAGCAGAGTCGACTCTCTCAGTGGCGGCGGAAAGGCAGTTTTCAAGAGATATGCGCGAGACGTCCCCACTGTACGCCGAGTCGTCCCCGCAGGTAAAAAGGAGAGTTCCCGAGTCGTCCCCAAGATAGCCGAGACGGCTCTCTCAGGGTTTTCCAGAGAATGGTTTTTTCGGTGATAAGGCAGCGGAGTCGTCCCTGAGACAGCGGAGCCGTCCCCATGCATAAAGTGCAGACGAGCCGAGACGTCCCCTGAAAGAGCGGAGTCAACTCTCTCAGGGAATTCCAGAGGACATGTCTTTCGGAGATAAAGAAGCGGAGTCGTCCCCAAGGCAGCGGAGTCGTCCCCACTCAAAAAGTACAGACAAGCCGAGACGTCCCCGTAAAGTGCCGAGTCAACCCCAGACAACATAAAAAGTAAAATCCTGTAGGCGAGACGTCCCTCGTTGTAGCGGAGACGTCCCCGGAGCGCCTGGGACGCGACTGACAGCTTTTCAGGTTTGGTTTGAATTTCAAATCCTTCTCTTTTTGTTTCTAACGGCTATATTTGCTTTTTGGGCTATAAAAAGGGACCTCTTAAGTGGTTCTCAACAACTCTTCACCAACCAAAAAGCTAGATCATTCAAGAGAGAAGTTAGAAAGAAAAGCTCAAGGGAGTGAGTGCATTCAAGGAAGGAAATCAAGTATTCTCAAGTCTCCCAAGCGATTTCAAGCTCAACCACTCTCGTGCGCTCGGGATTCGAAGCTCACACTCAACCCTACGCGCTCCACCTCGGAAGAATCAACATCTCCCACGCTTCCAACGGCAAAAGGATTCTTCCGGGTTACATTATTCATAATTGTTATATTTGCTTCTTAGAGCTTTTATTTCCTTTTGTAAACTCTTTTATTGTGGTGCTTGTTCCAGTCAAGGGACTTGGAACAAGGGAAAGGCGTCCCAAGCCTAAGAGAAATTGGGGGTTTTAGGATTTGTTGTGAGCCCGGTGTAAAACAACGAGTTGGGTAGTGAACTCGCAAAACTACCGTACTGTAATCTTGGATTATAGTGGAAATTCCCAAAGACACTTTGGGGAGTGGATGTAGGAGCGGTGAAGGCTCCGAACCACTATAAAGCCGTGTGTTTGTGGTTGTCTCTTCTTATCTCTTTATCCTTATTTTAGTTCATATATTTGTGTGTTTTATTTTTAATTAGGCAAAAAGTTTTTAAAACACCCAATTCACCCCCCTCTTGGGTGACCATCTCTGGGCAACAAGTGGTATCAGAGCAGGTGCTCTGTATATTTCTTGAAAGACCTAACCGTCTTAGCCAAAGATCTAGATGGCAACACCCTTTAACAATGTTCCTGCCGAGGGGCAAGCAACCAATAGACCTCCACTCTTCAATAGGACAAATTATACCTATTGGAAGACGAGAATGAGAATTTTCATTCAAGCACAAGACTATGCCTTGTGGAGGGTTATAGTCAAGGGACCACAAGAACCATCACACATGGTGAATGGCATTCGAGTTCCCAAACCTGAGGAGGATTGGGATGAGAATGATGATAGGATGGCTCAACTCAATTCTAGAGCCATGAACTCATTATTTTGTTCTCTAGATGTAAATGAGTTCAATAGAGTCTCTACATGCAGTTCCGCTAAGGAAATATGGGATAGGCTTGAAGTTACCCACGAGGGTACAAATCAAGTCAAAGAGTCCAAAGTGAACATTCTAGTTCACAAGTATGAATTGTTTAAAATGGAACCTAATGAAACCATCACATGCATGTTTACACGTTTTACCGAAATTATTAATGGTCTAAAAAGCTTGGGCAAATCTTACACTAACTCCGAACTTGTGAGTAAAATTCTCAGGTCACTGCCAAAAGCATGGGAAGCAAAGGTCACGGCGATTGTAGAAGCCAAAGACCTCAACACCTTGGGGCTAGAACAACTCTTGGGCTCATTGATGACGCATGAGCTCACGATGAAGCAGCATGAAGAAGAGTTGCCAAAGAAAAAGACAATCGCACTCAAGGCTACCTCAAGTGTATGTGAAGAAGAGAGCAGTGAGAGTGAAGAAGAAAGTCAAGATGAGGACTTGGGTTTGATAGTAAGGAAATTTAAAAAGTTCATGAGAAGAAAGAAACCATTCCCAAGAAAGAAATTTGGAGGGAGAAATGATTGGGAAAAAGAAAAAAAAAAAGAAAGAGACCCAATCGTATGCTATGACTGCAAGAGACCGGGACATATTCGTTCCGAATGCCCACAACAAAAGAAGCATTTTGGAAAGAAGAAGAAAAAGGCATTGAAGGCAACATGGGATGACAGTGACACATCATCCTCCGAGGAAGAGAAGGAAGAGACCGCCAATCTATGCTTCATGGCGCTCGAAGATGACGAGGTATGTCAAAACCCAACTATAAATTTTACTTTAGAAGAATTATATGATGCTTTTCAAGAACTTATGGGTGATTGTAGTATGTTAGGAGCAAAGAATAAAGAATTAAAAGCCTCAAATCAAAAACTAAAGGAAAATATTGAAAACCTATTAACTGAAAAGGAGAGCGTTAAAAATATGAACACTACTAACCTAAAAATCGAAAATTCAAGACTTAGCACTGAAAATGAAAAGGCAAAAACACTAATCAAGGAATTAAATCTAAAAGTAAATTCCCTACTCAATAGTAATACCTCACTTGCGCAAACTGTTGAATCTCTTAAAAAGGATATGAAAGAACTAGTTAAAGAAAATTTGAATCTTAAGAATGAGGTACATAAGTACAAGCCAATTGTTGAAAAATTCACACAAAGCTCTGAAAAATTAAATCTTATTCTTTCAAATCAAAGAGCTGTTTTCAATAAAGCCGGATTAGGATATAAAACTAATAAGCAACAAAAGTATCTAAAGAATTTCTTTGTAAAAGTAAAAGATGTAAAAACTGAAAAACCAACATGCTTTCTTTGTGGAAAGAACGGACATAAAGCCTACTCTTGTATTCAAAGAAAAATCCAAACTAACAAGGGTACATTTGTAAAAACTAAAAACATAACTAAAGTATGGGTGCCTAAGGGAGTCAACTACACTAACCACGAAGGACCCAAGAAAACTTGGGTACCTAAGAGCTTCACATGATCATTCCGCAGATATGCCTTGCAGCCGGAAATAAAAAGAGAATGTGGTATCTTGATAGTGGTTGCTCAAGGCATATGACCGGTGACAAGAGTCTCTTCGTCACCTTGGAATCAAAAGAAGGAGGAGTAGTCACATTTGGAGACAATGCTAAAGGTCGAATTATTGGTGTTGGTAAAATCTCCATATCACCCTCCTCATTTATAGATAATGTATTGTTAGTTAATGGACTAAAACATAATTTATTAAGTATAAGTCAATTTTGTGACAAGGGCTTTAAAGTGTCATTTGAATCATCACTATGCATAATTAATAGTCCAATTGATAATGAGATCATACTCACAGGACATAGGCATGGAAACGTTTACATGGTAGATCTTGATGATCTCACCATGAGGGATGGCCAATGTCTTGTAGCCATGAATCCCAAAGTCAATGAGACTAGTTGGTTATGGCATCGTAGGTTAGGGCATGCTAGCATGGATTTAATCTCTAAATTGATCACAAAGGATCTAGTCAAAGGACTACCACAAATAGACTTTGAAAAGAATAAAATTTGTGCGGCATGTCAATTAGGGAAACAAACAAGAAGTTCTTTCAAGTCTAAGAACATAGTCTCAACATCAAAACCCTTAGAACTAATTCACATGGATTTGTTTGGACCCACTAGAACTGCTAGTCTAGGGGGTAAGAAATTTGGTCTTGTCATTGTTGATGATTTTTCACGTTTTACATGGGTTTCATTTCTTGCACACAAAGATGAGTCCTTTCTCGCTTTTGTCAAGTTTCATAATAAGGTTTCGAATGAACTCAATCTTAAACTAAAAACAATTAGGAGTGATCATGGTACCGAGTTTGAAAATCAACACTTTGAAAAGTTTTGTGACGAAAATGGTATCAATCACAATTTCTCGGCACCTAGGACACCCCACCAAAATGGGGTGGTAGAAAGGAAGAATCGCACACTAGCCGATATGGCTCGTACCATGTTGTACGAATCGGATCTACCAAAGTATTTCTGGGCTGAAGCAATAAATACCTCATGTTATATCTTAAATCGTGCTTTAGTTAGATCCATCTTAAAGAAAACACCGTATGAATTGATAAAAGGTAAGAAACCAAATATAAGTTATTTTCATGTTTTCGGTTGTCGATGCTTTATTTTGAATAATGAAAAGGACAATCTCAGTAAATTTAGTGCTAAATCAGATGAGGGGATCTTCTTAGGTTATTCCTCATCTAGTAGAGCATACAGGGTCTTCAACAAGAGAACTCTCGTTGTTGAAGAATCCATTCATGTTGTTTTTGATGAAACTAATGGAGATTCTTCTAGAAAAGAAGAAGATGGTGATGCAGGTATACTTGAAGACCGAATAAAGAAATTCTCCATACAAGACAACAACATGAGGATGAGGTCAAGGAAGATACAAATCAGCAAGATGAAGAAGGTCAACCTCCATCAAAAATTCAAGATTTTCCTAAAGAATGGAGGTATGCACATGGTCATCCAAAGGATCTAATCCTTGGTGATCCTTCACAAGGTATAAAAACTAGATCCTCTTTAAGAAACACTAGTAATTACCTTGCTTTCGTATCACAAATAGAGCCTAAATCACTAGAAGAAGCTGAAAAAGATGATAATTGGACGAATGCTATGCAAGAGGAATTAAATCAATTCGAAAGAAATGAAGTTTGGACTCTAATGAAAAGACCCCCTAATGTTTCAATTATAGGTACCAAGTGGGTGTGTAGAAATAAACTAGATGAAGATGGAATAGTAATAAGAAACAAAGCTAGGCTAGTGGCCAAAGGATATAATCAGGAGGAAGGAATAGATTTTGACGAAACTTTTGCTCCTGTTGCTAGATTAGAGGCTATTAGACTACTTTTAGCATATGCATGCTTCATGGATTTTAAACTTTATCAAATGGATGTAAAAAGTGCATTTTTAAATGGCTATATAATGGAGGAAGTTTATGTAGGACAACCTCCAGGTTTTGAAAATCACTTACATTCAGATTATGTTTATAAATTGCATAAAGCATTGTATGGACTTAAGCAAGCCCCTAGGGCATGGTATGAAAGGTTAAGTAATTTCCTAATTGAGAACAAATTCAAGAGAGGAAATGTAGACAAAATCCTCTTTATTAAAAGAAAAGGAAATGACTTATTGCTTGTACAAATTTATGTGGATGATATAATTTTTGGTGCTACTAATGATAGTCTTTGTCAAGAGTTTGCCAAGCTTATGCAGGGAGAATTTGAAATGAGCATGATGGGTGAGCTCAACTTCTTCCTTGGGTTACAAATAAAACAATCAGAGGAAGGCATCTTCATCAGTCAGTCCAAATACATCAAGGAAATGCTGGAAAAATTCAAGATGAAGGATGCAAAGGAAATCAGCACACCCATGGGCTCAAGTTGCAAGCTAGACAAAGATGAAAAAGGTAAAAGTATAGACTGCAAATTATACAGAGGTATGATAGGCTCTCTACTTTATCTTACTGCTAGTAGACCAGATATATTATTCAGTGTTTGTATGTGTGCTAGATACCAAGCATGTCCTAAGGAATCACACTTGCAAGCTGTTAAGAGAATTTTTAGATATCTAGTAGGGACATCTAATGTAGGCTTATGGTATTCTAAACAATCTGACATAAACTTAATTGCTTATTCCGATGCTGATTTTGCCGGGTGCAAACTCGACAGAAAAAGCACAAGTGGCACATGTCAATTCTTGGGTGCCAATTTGGTTTCTTGGTTTAGCAAGAAACAAAATTCAGTTGCTTTGTCCACAGCTGAGGCTGAGTACATTGCAGCTGGAAGCTGTTGTGCCCAAGTTCTTTGGATTAAGCAACAACTTGAAGACTTCGGTATCAAAATGGATAATATACCAATTAAATGTGATAATACAAGTGCAATTAATTTAACAAAAAATCCTGTCCAACACTCTAAGTCAAAGCATATAGAGATTAGGCATCATTTTATTAGGGATCATGTGCTGAAAAATGATGTGATGATTGAATATGTATGTACAGAAAATCAATTAGCTGATATCTTTACAAAGCCCCTTTGTAAAGAAAGATTCAATTTCTTAAGGAATGCCTTGAGCTTGTATGATCCTAGCAAATGAGTTGAATTTGTATTGGATTACTTTGCTACTCAAACTAGTAATCAACCTCAAGGTAGACATAAGTGAAAACATGAATTCATCTAAGCTAAATGACGAACTGTTTGACTTTCCGGAGGATGGTTACCCTCCCTTGGACTCTTCATGGAGATATTTTCAGAACCTATTTCATAGGTATTCGAAATTTGGTCAAACATTCCTCATTTCAATATTAATAATTCAAAAAAAAAATTATCAAATTATTTTAGGTTGTATCATTAAGGGGGAGGATCACAAACAAATTCACTCTAAGTTTATCAAAAGAGATCATGTCGATTAGGGTAATTAACCAAAATTGGGAGAAGATAGAATACAGTCTGAAATTTTTCAGTGCCGGAGACGTCTCTGGCAAATCGCAGAGACGTCCCCCCAAGGGGAGACGTCTCGCCTTAGTCGCGGAGACGTCTCGGGGACCGAATGAGGGCTTTTTAAATAGGTCGAAATCGCTCGAGCCGACTCGAGCTTTCTCCCTCATTCCCGACCAAAACGGAAAACCCTAGCCTCCATTTGCTCTCCACCTCAAATCCCAGCCTCCGTTTGCTCTAAATCACAAACCCTAGCATCCATGGCACCAAAGAAAGCTAGGACAACCCGTGGGAGGCGACCTAGAGTAGCGGCCGACGGTGAGGAACGGCGGGAAGAACCCTCCGCGCCTTCTCCTCCGGTTGCTCCGCCGACCACGACGATTTCCTGTGCAAATCGCACAGTCACGACTGGTAGGTACATCGATTTCTCCTTTTTAGATCATGAGGGGTTCTCTATTGGAGAGAGACTCCGAGCTCAAGGGTGGGAGCACCTTTGCACACTAAATACCTCGACCTATCCCGGCCTAGTTAGAGAGTTTTTTAGCAATATGGCATTAGGGGACCAAGGGTACACTAGATGTGTCCGGGGGACATTAGTGGAAGTAAATGAAGATGTCCTATCCACTGTCCTACAAATCCCTAAGGACGGTGAGGCTCCAACCTCACTTCCCCAAAGGGAATTAGCCCTAAATCTGCTGTTAGGACAAGAGGACTGCGGCCCTCTTGATGTTATCAACTCCCAAGACCTAAACGCCGAAATGAGATTACTTTTAAGTATTGTCAACCGGGTCTTGTTTCCCAAAACCGGTCGCTTCGATTTTGTTTCGGAGCGAGACTTAGCTATTATGCATCATATCTTACAAGGGATCCCTCTAAACCTTCCTAGACTCATGCTAAATTACATTGCCCTATGTCATAGGTATTCTAGATTTAGTATACCCTATGGCATGATCTTTACCTTAATCTTTAAACACTTCAAGGTTCCCATTCCAACAAATGAACCTGCAAAGGCCTTGAGAAACACCAACTACTATAATGAGGGCACAATGAGAAGAATGGAGTTTCATAAGATAGATGGGTCGTGGGTCAAGGTTCCAAAAAGAAAAAGCACAAACCATAGAGCCTGAAATCCCACATCATGAGTCTGACCATCACTCTCCTCCACCTAGCCACATGAACATCCCTGATATTCCCTCCAGCTCAGCTGGACCTTCCACATCCATGCCACCACCTCCTCCAGTCAGTGGGCCCTCCTTCCTATCAGAGGATCAGATGCACACCTTAGCATCTGCCATTTGCCAGCAGATAAGGGAGGAGATGAGATCCATGATCTCCACAGAGTTGGCCCCCATCAGAGCTTCACATGAAGGGCTTCTACAAGAGATGAAGGATATTAGAAGTCAAATTGAAGCTACAACACAAGAAATAATTGGTATGGGTGCCACCCAAACCATCAGATCATTAGAGCTCAAGGACAGCTTGAAGAGCATTTCCATGAGTCTTAAAGAGCTAACAAAGCCAGATGGCAATGTGAGCACCTTAGTTGCCCAACTCAGAGGAAGAATTGAAATGGCAACTATAGAGTTTGAGGCACTTGTGGCAGGTTTCCACAAGTCACAGGGAGATCAATTTAAGACCCTCATGGATTCTATCAATGCATTCATAGATGCAGCTTGTAAGGCTTATGCACAAAGTACAACTAGTAGGCCCCATGAGCAACGTCGCCGATGATGGATATCTTGTAGGATCTTCTTTTTGTAAATCCTAGGCTATTTTGAAACACCTTTTGTATTAGAAATCAATACTTGTAATGATTTCTTCTTTTGACTATGTACTGACTTCAAAGGTTTATGATGACATATGAATGAATACAATCTCTTTTGAACACTTTGTGTACATTGCCAATTCTGCGTATGTGTTTCTGTGATTGTGTATGTGATTGTATGATATGCCATAAAAATCTTACCACATACCTTGAGTGTTCAAATTTGATACAAAGAAACAATGCACATAAAACAGGGGGAGCACATCTTGTGATAACTATGTCAAACTAAAAGATAAGTCTGAAATGAATTCCAAAACAAAGGGGGAGTGATATGAATACATTAATAGAAATGACTTGGACAGGGGGAGCACAACTTGAATATCCTTGAGTAAAATGAATGCTGAATTCCACTATAAATTGAGTCTTAAGCACCTAAGGATAATTTGTCCCCTTCATGTTGCTGACAAAAAGGGGGAGTAGATAGTATATGGAATGCAAAATTTATAATAGATATTGAATATGGAGATATTGAAAGGGGGAGTATGAAAGGGGGAGTAGACATGGATATTGAATATGGAATGCAAAATTTTTAATCTTACTCCAAAGTTGAATTAGGAAAAATAAAATTGAAGAATATTGATTTTAAGATAATTGCCCTTCTGGAAAAGAAAGGGGGAGTCAAAAAGAATCTAGCTTTCAATTATCTTCAGCATCAATATTTCATTTTAACTTGATTCAAACTCAGTTCATATGCCAAAATCATTTAAGAACTATAAAGATCAATCTTATGCACAAGGAAATATTATATCCGATCAAATACTGTGTATATGTTTAAATTTCAAATTTTGCATATACTCAGTGTTTTGTCATCATCAAAAAGGGGGAGATTGTTGACCCCCTAATGGATTTTGATGAATACAAAACACTAGAGCATAATTCCATTATATCTTAACAATTTAATTAAGGAATTCATGTGTTTTATCTAGAATATTGTTGAGAAATATCTAGGCAAGTTTCCATAATTTTTATGAATTCATTGAAGAACATTTTGAGTTAATGAAAAAGTTCAGGGACAGCCGAGACGTCTCCTGATGGTTTCAGAGACGTCTCTGGCACAAACAGGAAGAACTGGCACACTTGGAGACGTCCCCGGCACCTGCCGAGTCGTCCCCGCGTTAGCGGAGTCGACTCTCTCAGTAGCGGAGTCGACTCTCTCAGTGGCGGCAGAAAGGCAGTTTTCAAGAGATATGCGCGAGACGTCCCCACTGTACGCCGAGTCGTCCCCGCAGGTAAAAAGGAGAGTTCCCGAGTCGTCCCCAAGATAGCCGAGACGGCTCTCTCAGGGTTTTCCAGAGAATGGTTTTTTCGGTGATAAGGCAGCGGAGTCGACCCTGAGACAGCGGAGCCGTCCCCATGCATAAAGTGCAGACGAGCCGAGACGTCCCCTGAAAGAGCGGAGTCGACTCTCTCAGGAAATTCCAGAGGACATGTCTTTCGGAGATAAAGAAGCGGAGTCGTCCCCAAGGCAGCGGAGTCGTCCCCACTCAAAAAGTGCAGACAAGCCGAGACGTCCCCGTAAAGTGCCGAGTCAACCCCAGACAACATAAAATGTAAAATCCTGTAGGCGAGACGTCCCTCGTTGTAGCGGAGACGTCCCCGGAGCGCCTGGGACGCGACTGACAGCTTTTCAGGTTTGGTTTGAATTTCAAATCCTTCTCTTTTTGTTTCTAACGGCTATATTTGCTTTTTGGGCTATAAAAAGGGACCTCTTAAGGCCCTGTTTGGGAGAGCTTTTGGAGGGCCAGAAAGCACTTTCTGGCCCTCCAAAAGTACTTTTAGATAAAAAACTGTGTTTGGTAAATTTTTCAAAAAGCTGTTTCAGCTTTTGCGGGAAGCTGAAAACAGCTTTTGGGAGGAAGCTCCAATTTGGAGCTTTTGCGAGGAAGCTGTTTCAGCTTTTTCGGAAAGCCGTATTTTTGACAAAAATGCCCATATTAAAATAACATAATTACATAGTTTGTCCCTTTATAAATCTAAAAATCTGCTGGAGCCAAGAACCCTAGCCGTCAGACTCCCTTCCGTAAGAAAATGTATTTTTCTTTTCAATTTTTGTACGCATCTCTTGAACCACATTTTAGAAGAAAAAAATTTTAATCCTTTTCCATACCTTCCAAAATCAATCTATTGTTTTTTTTTTATCATCAACCTCGCGGCCCACGCTGAGGTCCTCCTCGAGCGTGGACCACGAAGAAGAGCCCCTGGACCGCGGAAAATTATTTTATGGGAAATTATTATGGAAAATTATTTTATACTAATAATTATAATATTTTATACCTTTATTTTTGTGTGATACTATAAATATAATATCATATTATATTATATCATAATACATTAATATGCTATGTTAAATAATTTAATATTATGTTATATTATGAAAAATTAATTTATACTAATAATTATAATATTTTATACCTTTATTTTTGTATTATACTATAAATATAATATCATATTATATTATATCATAATACATTAATATGTTATGTTAAATAATTTAATATTATGTTATATTATGGAAAATTAATTTATACTAATAATTATAATATTTTATAACTTTATTATTGTATTATACTATAAATATTATATTATATTACATTACATTATAATACATTAATATGTTATTTTAATAATTTAATATTATGTTATATTATGGAAAATTAATTTATAATAATAATTATAATTTTTATACCTTTATTATTGTATTATACTATAAATATTGTATTATATTACATTACATTATAATACATTAATATGTTATTTTAAATAATTTAATATTATGTTATATTATGAGAAATTAATTTATACTAACAATTATAATATTATACTTTATTATTGTATTATACTATAAATATAATATATATTACACTATATCATAATACATTAATATGTTATGTTAAATAATTTAATATTATGTTAAATTACCAAATATTAATTTACTCTAATAATTATATTACTATTATGCTATATTAACATAATATTATTTTATATTACAATAATATTATACTATATCGTATATTTATGTATTAATTTATGTTATGTTTTATTATGTTTTGTTGTATAATACTATGCAATGTCCTTTATGGTAATTTTGTCATACAAAAGTACTTTCTCAGTTTGTTTACCAAATACGAAACAAAGTACCACAACATTTTACGAATGTAGTTACCAAACAGCAAACAGCTTTTTATAACAGCTCTACTTCCAACAGCTCTACTTCCAACAGCTCTACTTCTAACAGTACTACTGCCAACAGCTCCCCCAAACAGGGCCTAAGTGGTTCTCAACAACTCTTCACCAACCAAAAAGCTAGATCATTCAAGAGAGAAGTTAGAAAGAAAAGCTCAAGGGAGTGAGTGCATTCAAGGAAGGAAATCAAGTATTCTCAAGTCTCCCAAGCGATTTCAAGCTCAACCACTCTCGTGCGCTCGGGATTCGAAGCTCACACTCAACCCTACGCGCTCCACCTCGGAAGAATCAACATCTCCCACGCTTCCAACGGCAAAAGGATTCTTCCGGGTTACATTATTCATAATTGTTATATTTGCTTCTTAGAGCTTTTATTTCCTTTTGTAAACTCTTTTATTGTGGTGCTTGTTCCAGTCAAGGGACTTGGAACAAGGGAAAGGCGTCCCAAGCCTAAGAGAAATTGGAGGTTTTAGGGTTTGTTGTGAGCCCGGTGTAAAACAACGAGTTGGGTAGTGAACTCGCAAAACTACCGTACTGTAATCTTGGATTATAGTGGAAATTCCCAAAGGCACTTTGGGGAGTGGATGTAGGAGCAGTGAAGGCTCCGAACCACTATAAAACCGTGTGTTTGTGGTTGTCTCTTCTTATCTCTTTATCCTTATTTTAGTTCATATATTTGTGTGTTTTATTTTTAATTAGGCAAAAAGTTTTTAAAACACCCAATTCACCCCCCTCTTGGGTGACCATCTCTGGGCAACACGTTCCATTTTGCCCCCCATCAATATCTATACCCTTTATGCTCATGACTATATTCTAAGAAGACACACTAAGTTGATTGAGAAGAGAGTGTTGCATCCAAAAGGAGATAAGAGGATAAAGCAAGTACAACCAAATATCCATAGATGATCATAAGAAGTATTAGAGAAAAGTCTCTCACTAGGAGTAAGGCCTCGAAGAATGAAGAGGGTTGAAGATTAGTAAGACAAATAGTAGTATAAACAGCCTCACCCCAAAAAATTATAGGGAATAGAGGTAGAGATAAGGAGTAAGTGGGCAGTTTCAATGATGTGACTTTGTTTTCACTTGGCTACACAATGTTGGTGAGCACTAGGACAAGAGAATTGAGGGAGAGTGTCCTATGAGATAAAATTCTTAAGACATATATATATTCACCACCAAAATCAGCATAAAAGACTATAATGGATTTAGAAATTTGAGCAGGAACTATGGCAACAAAGCTTTTATAAATTTAGCATGATTGAGAGTGAGACTTCAAACGAGAATAATCATCAATGAATATAATATAATAATGGTTTTCACCCTTAGAAGCTAAAGGGGCAAGATCCCACACATCTAAGTGATTTCAACTTTACCAAGTCAAAAGGTGAAATAACCCTTGAGGTCTTTTTTTCTCTGATGAATTAAAGGATGCCAGAAATAATCTTCATGGTTCTTAGATCATCAGAGGTGATTTCAACATGACCAAGCCAATTAGGGACAGGAAAGAGCCGGCTAGAGTGTTAACGATAATATTGGTTTTGAAGACTTCATATCATCCCCCAATCTCATTGACTTGGAGCTTAAGGGGAGAAATTTTACTTGGGAGTAACAGGCATGAGGACACTGCACTAGCTAGTTGGATAGATTCCTTGTCTCCTTAAAATGGGATGATATATTTCCAGCTTCTTTTCAAAAAGTGTAACAACCTAGGATTTTGATCCTGTATAAGTACTCAAGATCTACCCAGCAAATAACCGATGTGGGACTAAACACACGCCCGCACGGATCCTCACATACCCCCCATTTAAGCCCTGACGTCCTCGTCAGGCTAATGGTTCACAAATCCATTTAAATATAATCACAAACACCACGATTGGCTCATGGTCAACCTCAATAGATCCGTGTTGTAGTGTCCTTTAATCCATATAGGTTATGCATTGGGTCCGTTCCGATACTATTTGTAACAACCTAGGACCTCATCTAAAATGGCTAGCCGGAAGGTATTATGTGTATTTCTTGATCCTATATCAGTATCCAAGATCTACCTAGCAAATAACCGATGTAATACTAAACATACGCCCATACGGGTCCTCACAAAAAAGCATTGATAAACTCGACTTCAAATCACACACCGATTGCCATGAAATATAGCTTCAAATTTATATCTTACGGGATCGCCAACAAGGAACTAAAAGACAAATTATTGTATGATATTGATGTTCTGGACAAAAGGAGGAAATTGGTGGCCTTTCAACTACGGAAATTGCAACTAGAAGCATCCTTAGATACTCTTCATCAAAAAAGAAGCATCCTTAGATAGCCCTAGATGAAATTTATAAAAAAAAAGAGCTCTATTGAAGATAGAGATCGAAAATTACTTGGTGGAAAGAAGGGATAAGAAGACCTCATTCTTCCACAAGGTGGCCTCTGGTATAAAGAGAAGGAATATTATCCCAGCCTTAATGGTGGACAAAATGGAATATTCAGCTTTGGAGGATATCTTTAATCACCTACATGCCTACTTCGGTGACTTGTTTGGCTGCTCCTCAAACCCAATTGTTTCTATCTGTGGCACCCTATTTTGGCGTGGGCTAGCTGGGTGGAAATCTATCCATCGGGTCGTGATCCTCGCTACAAGAGAGGATAGGCGATCCTCGCTACAGAAGAGGGCAGGGCCGCACGACATCGTCGGAGCCTCACCCCTCTTCTTTCTTTTCCGTCGGATTCTCCTCGCTGGTGAGCCTCTGATTTTTGGAAGGATAGCGCAAGGAGATCGCAGAATCTGCGATCTCCTCTCTCTATTTCTTCTCCTCCCCATTTGCCAAGACCATCGAGCTCTTCTTCCTCCTCCATCTTCCTCCTTTCTCCTATCCCTCCCTTCCTTTCTTCTTTCCTCTTCTTTACTCTGCTTGGGCTCACCGGCTCTGTCTTCATGCCGCCAGAATCATGGGCGCAGTGCCTCCTCAGAGCCAAGGTAAGGTCCCCATCTCCTCCCTCATTCTTTCTCCTTCCCAATCAACCTGGCAATGGCCAGAATCTAGCAAAGGGTCATCAGATTTAGACAAAAATAAAGAAAAAGCAAATGAGGAAGAACACTTACCTGGTGGTCGTTCCACCGTGTCGCTGGTCCTCGGCCGTATTCGCTCTTGGGCCGGAGGCCCTTTCCTCCCCTCCCATTTCTCAGTGGGGCGGGTTCAAGCCCCCCTCTCCCCACCAAAGACAAGGAGGAAAGAACAATGGAGAAGAAGAAAAAAAAAAGAAAAGAAAAAAAGAAAAGAGAAAAAGAGAAAAAGAGAAAAAAAAGAAAGAAAGAAAACGAAAAAAATATAGAAAAAATTAATTAAATATATATATATATATATATAAATAAAAAAAAGAGAGAAGTCCATCCTTGGTGCAACCATTCTCTCTCTACTTGATTTGTATATTCTAGTCTGATTTATGAAGCTTGCTCAAGTCTATTTCAGATTGCTTAGAGATTTTTAATTTATATTTAGATTTTAAATAGTGGATAGCAAGTAATTTATTCTTTTTAAATGGTTTTGATAGGTGCAACTGACTTGCCCAACTGAACCTAGTGATCTTTGAGGGAACAGAGTAAGTGACTCCAGCACAACCTTATTAATTTTAAATTACTAATTAATTTTAGATATGAAATTATGAATTATATTTGATATGATTGATCTTATATTCTTAAAAATTTAGGAACAAGCATATGATTGTAATGTTCTATATTTTTGACCAAATAGCATCCTTCTGAATACTTTATTATAAATGATTTACGTACGAATTATGATTATGAAAAATTGCATGAAAATAATATATATGGCATGACTATGTATTTTAACTTTTGCAATGCCATTTAGCATTTCCAACCTATTTATAAAGATATGATTTATGAAAAATATGAAATATTTTACGAACTCTTAGGTAGCTATGACTGCCTCTAAAAATGGAGGTCAATCGACACCTTATAGCTAGCATCCAATAAAAACGACCTTTTGCCAATGGGTTAAAGTTGATAACGAATATGAACTATGATATCTTATCAATCACGAAGATGGCTCTGTCACGAGTTATAGTGACCGTAGCATGAAAAATCTGTGAGCATTATTTAAAATAAAAATATGAATATATAGCAAACATTTGACAATCATGAATATTTTAAATTATACTTTCAACTTTACAAACTTGCATGATTTATGCGTGAATGATTAGTTTGCTACGACATAGTTTGTTATTATGTTTATGAAATATTTTATTTTACAGTATAATTTTACTTTCCAAAAGATGCATTGAATCATGTAAAAAATTTATGTTTGATCTGGTAATATAGTGCATGGTTACTTATTGAGCCGCAAAGCTCATTTGTCTCTTTATGTTGTTTTTAGATAATTAAAGTTGCTAGAAGCAGGGAAAAATAAATGAATGAAGGATGAAAGAGTAAAGCTTGAAGCATAGTTGCAATCTATCAATAAGTGTAGCTATGTCTATAAAGTTTGGGTTGAGAATATTCAAATATTGGATTTAGATGCGCTGCACCCATTTTTCTTTGTTTAGTAAATAAAATTGGACTAATTTTGTCATGTCATTCTCCAGATCAGGGGTGTGACGGTATCAACTGGAGTTTATTATTATATGGGAACAGACCTTGGATCTTAACTCTCCAGTCGACGCCTTCTTCATGGATGAATTCACTGTCTTATCTTCTTTGGCTCTTCCACCAAGCCATTTGGAAAGCGGCAATCCCGGAGAAAATTGAATTGTTTACGCGGTTGGCTTTGAAAACTAAATTGCATGCCGCTGAGGTGATGGCAAAAAAGACTGGGAGGAGCAAGCTGGAGTTCTTTTTGTGGAGCTAACTCTGAATCAATTCACATTGAAAGTTCAGCTCGTGATAAAGGGTGGTTGGCCGAGAGATATTCAGGATCTTTGGATAACTAAGAAGAGGCTGGGATCAGCTATCAATGGCAATCTGTTAGCATATCTGGTTGGAAAGAAGCCCCCATAGTTTTCTTTAAAAGAACTCCATGCTCCACAAGCCTCATCAAACCTTCATCCACTGGGAGAACATTAATTTTGCAATGAGAAGAAACAAAAGAAAGCCATAAAGCCCTCCTAAATCTTCTCAGTCTATTATTGCCGAAGCAGACATCTTAATCTCTTCACTCATGTCTCTTATTGTTCTTCCTGGTTGTTGTTGTATATTGTTCCTGTTTGTTGTACCCCCGTTTGGCTGTGTACATGTAAAACTGTAGATACTTTTAACCCTTTTTTTTTTGTTGGGGGCGGGGGGGGGGAATTAACCCCACCCGCGTAGCAGCCCCCACTGGATCTCCCTTCCACCAGAGAATGTCCGATGCGGGTAGACAATACATTAATACCCTTCCAGACCCGTGGTTATCCACGTATGAGTACGTCACCCAAGTACCACCTCAATACCAATGGATCATAAGTGCTCTCATCGAATGCGTCCAGGCGGGGAGCATCCGGTCTCCACATTTAATCGATGCCCGTACGTTTCGAACCTGGACCACGCCGATAGAAATAAAGCCCCATTCCAATTGTGCTACCACCTTGGTGGTTACTTTTAACCTTCATGAAAGCTGGAGGAAGTAGTACTTAATTCGCTACCTACATTTTACCTCAAAAAATAATAAGGATGTTAAGTGTTTCAATGCATAACGATTTCAAAGTTCTTTTCCCTCATAAATCAACAATTTGTAATTTTCTCTTATAATATCACCAGATATATCCTACATACGACATGATATATCCTAATCTAGCAAGTGTATCAACCTTCAATCTGTTTCACATACTCAAGAACTTATATTTGATTGGTTTTCGGACTCCCTTTTCTATTTCAAAACTGACCTTTTCTTTCCTTTTTTTTCAAAAAATAAAGCTGGCTTTTTCATTAAGCTTTTCTTGATATGTTTTCTAGAACCAAGTTACATTTTTCTAAATGTTTTATGTAATTAGGATTTATTAGTAACTAAGTCAAATTCTTTTAAGACAGTGCCTATGTACATAAAAGTGTTTGTATTCAAAAATATTCTCTGCCTTCTTTTACCATAGTACTGTTTATCAGTTCATCCCACATCGTCCTGACCAATTTAAATGCAAGTCACTATCTCATCCGTAACATTTATTCATCTCTCTCTCTCTCTCTCTCTCTCTCTCTCTCTCTCTCTCTCTTCACATGCCATGGCCTCCAATATGTTCAGAACTCAGCAGTTATGGCCGAGGGAGCTAAAACTCAAAAGGTGTTGGTGGAGTGATAACTATACCCTTCGGATGCTTATATATAAATACTAATGGGTTTGTTGGTCCTCAGGACTGGATGAAATATAACCTTATTTATGGGATGGGAAAACTATAAATTTCATCTGCGTGAGAGAAGGAGAGATGGAGAGAATATTTGGTGGGAGGGGTTTTCTATTAATGCTGCAGCCTGTCTTTCTTGTTTGGTAGTCGGGCGTTTTAAATGCCATCCCACACATCATCCTCCTTATATTCCACCAAGACATTCCTCATCTTCCCCACCCAGCTCTCTCTCTCTCTCTCTCTCTCTCTCTCTCCAACTTTTATATGTTGCATGCTAGGAAGAGAGCTCGTTAAGGCTCAATCCATTCTCATCCTTGTTGTTTCTCACTTGGAAGAAGGAATGCTGGCTGCCTCTTTCTCATTTCTTCTTCTCTTCTTCATCTTGAGTTTTTGTGAGAAATCTTTTTGCGACCTTTAAGTTTCACGGCTTTCCAATTTCTTCTCACTCGGAAGAAGGAACTGGAGTCGCCATTTCTATGTCTTGTTTCATTCTTTCACTAACTTTTGCCACAAAAAAATCACTCTGCCGGTTTGCTGCACCACCATTTCTCCTCTTGAATTGATGTTGTCAAGTGTGCCATATGATAAAGCAAAGTGATCAAAGCTGCAATCCGAATGATCTTCTTGTGTGAGATTTTTGTATTACCACAGCTTTGCTCTCTCTCTCTCTCTCTCTCTCAAGCTGTAAACCGAGAATCTTCTTGAGTGAGCTTTTTTTTTTTTTGGTAAAGAGAGTGAGCTTTTTGAATTACCTTAGCATTGCTCCTTTTTCTTTTTGCTGTGCTTCACGCCTCTCTCTCCCCCTACACCCCACGTTAGATGGAAAGGAGGAGCGAGCACGTATGAATGAAATAGTTACTATGATGTTGGCCCGGTTCACTCAGAAAGCACTCCTAGTGCAGCATGAAGGCTTTGGACCCCGCGTTCTGATTGAGCCGTGCCAATATCTTAGTACTCTTTCATCCCTTTCTCCTTGTGTTGCTGCTTAGCATCATGAAAGTTTTTTTCTTTCAGGTATATCTTTCTGGCCCAACATAACTATGCTATTGCCCCTCCTTCTAACTCCTTTTTTCATGGACATTACCAGAAAAGCTACGGATATAACAAAAAGAACTTCAAACTATAACCAATACTACCATGAAGGTAAGACTTACTACCATCCTCACCATCATAGTGATCTCCATACATAGATAAAATGGGAATTATCGCCACAAAGTGCTGTTCAATCGAAGAAAATGTTTTTACAGATGGAATTTTTTCCTTATTTTTTTTAAGTACATACTTGCATGGCTTAAGGCATGAAGTTATCTCATGGACCAGCTTTCTCTAGCTTTGTGACAATCTCTAACTTCTATTTTTTCTTGCCAAGTACAATCTCTAACGTTTAATGAACGAATACCTTCTGGGCCTTTCACAGCAAATAGTTTGGTCACAGGCCATTGTGATCTACTACAGTAATTTAGTTAAGTCACCACATAGAAAACAAATACCAATAGGTTATTCCATCAAGTAGTGGATGCTTGGAACAAATACTTAACTATATGGAGAGTGCGGAGAAAGAGTAGTTGAAGAGGAATAACTGTGCATAAATGAGAGCAGGTAAACATCAAAACAGTAAGAACAGTAGGCATTTATGTACGTAGATGCTTTTCTTTTATGTCGTCACTCAGGCAAAGATTCCCTCATTCACTGCTTCACCCTTGGCTCCGTGCCTTCATTCACTCTACCACTCGCATTAATTATTTAATTTATTTTTCCTTTTATCTTTGATTTTAATTTATATTTTTTACCGTGCATGTTATAATTAAAAACTTTTAAACAAGTCGTTTGGTATTAATTAATGGAAGGAAAAGTTGTATTTTTTCTTTTTTTTTTAATGGTACTATTTGACTGATATTCGGCATTTGATTGGTAAAAGCAGATCATAAATATAGAGGAGCGAAGGAAGACATATTTTTTTTTAGTAAATCGGATGAATTAAACCATTCGAGCATGGATACATCCGTGAGAAAAGGAAGATATACTTTCAATCAAAAAGTTTTTGTTCTTTCCAACGGAATGAGAGACCTTCGCATAAATGGATACGTTATCTATTACCGTTAGGTAATATGACCAAGGAGTTCAATTCCCTTCTAGGCTTTTGTTTAAGAAAAAACTATGATTTTTTTTGTTTTTTAAGAAAAAATGCTAAGTGGGTTTCGCATTAAATGCAGATCAGTGGGCTGCCATTGGAGTAGAGAATAAGATCAAACGAGAAAAGGTGCCATCTTCTCTAAGGAAAAGTAAACTATTAATCTCCTTTACCTTTCAAGTAGGAGAGGAGCTCTGCTTCTTCTCTTCTTACTTCTTTGAGAGATAGAAGGTGGAAAAGACTAGAAAACTCCTTTATAGATGATTTAAAATTGAGTTAATATTTCATAGTCACTTCAATATCAAGTCGATCTTTTAAGTGTTTTATGATGTTATATGTTTGGATTTCTGGAAGCAGTACAAACTGTAAGATGAGTCAAATAAGATTTAACTCATCAAGCCCCATGAGGACTTACTTTGGCTGCCACTAAAGTCCAGAATTTTAACCAATTAAGGCTTGAAATTTCTTTCTTTTTCTTGTTACAAATTAAGTTTTGGTACTATTGTTTGCTAGTAGAAGCCAAGGCCTGAAAGGCAGTAGGGAATGGATTAAATTAACTTGGACTGGAATTTAGCACTTGATAGGAAGTCAAATTAAGGAATTCAAGTGCAGCACTGCATTGCATATCTGTGTGTCAAGAAAGGTACACATTAATATGATAGTTACTATATCTCACGCAAGGTTCTCATGAAAAGATAAACAACAAAATCCCAGCCAGTGTATGATGGATTACTCTTCTGTCTCTATCTTCCTCTTTATAAAGCATGTCTAGAGAGTGACAGACATAAGGTATGTCTATTTATGTTTGCATTCACAGCTAGCTTTAAAGTTGCATGGCATTATGGGCTCCACTGCAAAGCACAACCTGCAGAATTGTCTGACATCAATTGGATATGAAGTGCCACTATAATCTTATATTAATTAAAAAGATTGTCAGAATTTTAAATACACAAATTTTACCTTAATTAGGACTTATAACATCAAAATAAGGATGATGCAAAAGCTCCTTCTTATCTTAGTAGCATGTAATAGAGCACCAATGGCAGAGTTTTGATTTATGTTTTCTTTGAAGATATTGGTAGGTACAGCAGGGGATTATTGGTGTAGTTACTGAAAATTTTCTGATGAGCAAACACGGATGCTTGTATTGGTTATGATAAGGAATGGCTCATTACAAGAAGGGAGACCGCAAGAATATTCCGCAGCAGTCTGTTTAAAGATTGGTCTATTCTATGTAATGATAGGGAGCTTTCTGGTTTTGCCAAATTGGCTGGCAAACTTTTCGAGAGCTTATCCTGATTTCAACTTCCTACGTAGTTTCAGATCTTGTTACCATTCTCAGCAGTGATTCTGAAATCTGCACCATATCCTCATCCCTTTCTGTAACACTGCTCACTCCATTTGTAATTATTTATTCTTTCAATAAAGTTCTGAGTGGCTCTCAGCCTCCCTTGCAATCAAAAAAAGAAAAGAAAAAGAAGAAGAAGAAAAAACTAGAAGGGAGGCCTCTTGGACTTCACCATACATGGACCCCTATTTTCAAAAAACCGAGAACTCGAGACATAGCTGGAATATCTACAAGACATTAATCTGCTTTAGAGAATTTCTAAAGACACCAAAGACTAGATTTTCAAAAATAATTTCCAACATTCCCCCTCAATTTTGAAAACTTTAAACTTCAAGCTGCTGACAAAAAAAAATAAAATAAATAAAAGCTGAAATTTTATTCTGGAGTTGCCTTGGCATTCTCCGATCCTGCAAACTTGCAGCTTAATCTGTACTTTGGCGACTAACTCCCTTACGAAGCGATTACGAATTTTTTATATGCTTTCTGTTCACCTGTTAAAAACAGGAAATTCTTTGTCAGCTGAAGATAATGTCACCATCTTTTGGTTCTTTGATGACCGAGTAACAACCTTGGTTCCTAGACAAAATACAAAGAGTGATTTAATTTTCTGACATCAACATAACCTGCCCAAACACTATCCTTGTAGCCCATTAAATGGTTGTCCTCTTCAGCTTGGTCCCTAGAACATATCTTAGGATTATTATGGTTGCTGCAAAATGAAGCATACTAGGAGCATCCATGAAAGACACATAAAGATGGCAGGCTCACTTGGACTTTTGATGAAACCATGCAGCTCAAAATTTGCATCAATCTTGCTATTCCAAGCATGCCGTGTTTGCTTCAATCCATACAAAGCTTTGCTAAGCCAATATATCTTGTCTTCTCTTCCTCTCATGACATATCCTCATGGCTGCTCAACATAGACTTATTCCTCAATTTATCCATTTAAAAATGCTGATTCAACATCTAATGGACGGACTTGCAACTTGAGTTGGGTTGCTAGTGCTAAAATAGTTCTAGCAATCTCCATTCATGCAACTGGAGGAAATGTTTCATTGAAACCAATTCCAGGCTATCATGCATACATAACCTTTGGCAACAAGTCTTACTTTGTGCTTTTGAATAGAGTTATCTTTATTGTATTTTGTCTTATACACCCATTTCAAACCAATGATTTCCTTGTTTCTTTGTCCCTCCACAAGCTGCAATATATTATTCTTCTCAATCATTTTCATTTCTTCGTCCATGCCTTTCACCCAAACATGCTTTTCTGCTGCCTCTTCATACTTATTTGGCTTGCAAGCAATATAAGAAACATTATAAGAGTCATATTATATCTTGTAGAGATTGTGCATTCCTTGGAGAAGAATCTGGATTGTGCATTCCTTCGCCGAACTCTGCTGCTCGATCGATGTCGAAACCATAGCCTTTTCCTCTTTTTTCCCTTCAACTCCACCCATCACCAGTGGATCTAGTTGGTCGAAGTGTAAGCTAGGGGCTCGACTGAATGCTTATACTACCTTAGACCCCTTCTTTCTTCTCTTCCTTGATTTCTCCTCTTCACTTTCTCTTCTTCCTTTAGCACCACCTTTGCCCCTTAATCACCCTGTACCACCTTATGGCTGGTTGATCCTTACTAGTTTCCTCTCTCTTTGCTAAATATCACCATCACTGAGCCCCTCTAGCTCTTCTTCCCCCTTCTTTTCATCCTGTGCACAACCTAGTTATACTGTCATTACCTCCGTACGTCTTGAATAGTTTTAGCATTGGCTGCCAACACCTACTAGGCCTTGCCCTCCATACTTGCCCCCTACCTCCACCTCCAATTCTCAAGTTTGAAGAGAGACACGAGGCTCTCCAATAGTGCAACAAGTAGCACTAGCCCAAGACTCAAACCAATGTAGAAGAAGAACAATCTTGCTCAAAATAAGATGAAAGAAAAAAGAGGCTAAACTTTTATTAACTTGATAAAGCAAAATACAAAAGAAAGAGGGACACTCTTAAACTTGCTATGGAGGCATTTGGGTGAAATATGAAGAAGAGGCTCAAGTGTGGAGATGGGATGATCTTCACATATGGAGGATTGCTCTTTATATATGCATGGATGGGAGACAGGACAATAAATATCATAGAAAGAGGAAAAGATGGATGAGACTTTCCAATGCATCGGTAAGTGGTGGCATCTTAGGAAAAGGATAGAAAAGCTCTTCGGAAAGAGGAGAGGCTTAAAGAGATAGTTGAAAAAAGGTGGAGCTAGCATTGAAAGTTGTGGCTCATATGAATATAGAAATATAAAAAGGCCCCTAAAATAAAAATAGCTTCACAAAATAAGATAGCTTCCAAAAATAGACTTTAAAGTTTCACACTCCTCCTTAAAGTGAACTTTTGGAAATGAGCCCAAGCTTGGTCCGCAAATATTCAAATAAACTTTTTGAAAGAGATTTTGTGAAGATATATGCGAGGTTGTCTTTGCTTCGCACCCCCTCCAAATTGATTGTACCATCAAGCACTTTTTCACGAATGAAATGGTACTCGATTTCATTATATTTGGTTCTTGCGTGACAAACTGGATTCGTAGCGAGTTTGATAGCACTTTAGTTGTCACCAAGAATAGTAGTAGAAAAATGATTCACTGATGAAAGGTCTTCAACCAAACAACAAAGCCACACACACTCTTGAGTGGCAAGAGAAGCAACTTTATATTCCACCTCCGTTGTAGATAATGAGACTGAGTCTTGCTTCTTACTATACCATGAGATACTTGCAGAACCAAATAAGAAAACATAGCCTGAAGTAGACCTTCGATCATCCAAGTCACCTCCTAAGTCTGCATCAGTGTAACCTTTCAAACTGAACTCAGCTCCCTTCATGAACATGAGTCCCTTGTCAAATGTAGAGAAAATATATTTCAAGATTCGTCTTGCCGCTTCCAAGGGTGGTTTCCATGGAGTTTGCATAAAATGACTTACAAGTCCAACAAAAAAGAGATATCTGGTTTTGTAATAGTCAAATAGATAAGACTACCAACAAGAGCACGATATGGTCGAGGATCATTAATAAACTTGCCTTGGTCATGCCTTAACTTTATGTTTGCATCAAGAGGAGTAGAGCACATCTTGCTTTGATCTATTTTGAATCTATCAAAGAGTTTTCTTGCATAGCCTTGTTGGGAAAGAAACATTCCGTTTCAAACATTCTCCACCTCATGTCCAAGGAAGTGACCAAGCTCACCAGAGTCCTTCATTTCAAAGCGAATGAAGAGCTCTGCCCAAAGTTTTGCTATCTCTCCTTTATCATTACCAGTGTCAATCATATCGTCCACATATAGAAGAACAATCATATGTAGACTTTCTTGTTTCTTAATAAATAAACTTGAATTGGAATTAGAAGCAAAGTAATTGCAAAAGTGAAGATATTTAGCAATTTTACCATACCACACTCGAGAAGCTTGCTTCAGTCCGTAGAGCACCTTACTGAGTTTGCATACAAACTCAGGATGAGAAGATGAAATGTTTTTTTGGTGGTTGTTCCATGTAGATATCTTTATCAATTTCTCCATAAAGAAAAGCATTTTTGATGTCAAGTTGCCAAAGCTTCCATCCAAAGCTAGCTGCTAAGGAGATCACCACTCGAACAGTGGTCATCTTAGCAATGGAACTAAAGGTTTCTTCATAATCTTCTCCATACTTTTGAGAGAATCCTCTAGCCACAAGCCTTGCCTTGAACCGATCTATACTCCCATCGGCCTTTTTCTTAGTTTTGTAGACCCATTTGCATGTTACCGGCTTCACATCAATGGGCTTTGGGACAAGATCCCAAGTTTGGTTTTTTATGAGTGCTTTCATCTCCTCATCCATTGCATCTTTCTATTCTTTTGATCCTTTTGCATCTTCAAAACATGAAGGTTCACTCTCATCAATAGGACCGAAAAAGAAGCAAGAAATAGTGCTTACCAAATTTCCATCACAATATCGAGCAGGTTTAGTAATGGTCCTTTGTGATTTTCTAAGAGTCTGTCCACTAGATGCCTCATCAATATTAGTAGGAGATAAACTGGCACTCCCCCTATTACTTTGCTACATAATCAATGGAGACAAAGAAGAACCACTTGATGACGAAGGAGAATTGGATGTAGTTAGCAAGCTAATGGTTATCTCCGAATTATCTTTGATGGAGCTATCTACATCAAAAGAACCGCCACTTGGGTCATAGTAAGAAGAAACTTCATCAAACACGACATCTCTTGACACAACAAAGCGATGTGTGGCAGGATCCATGCACTTCCATCCTTTTTTTGCTTTCATCATACCCAACAAAGATGCACTTTTTGGCTTTGGCATTGAGCTTACTTCTTTTCTCATCTAGGATATACACATAATAGATGGAGCCAAAGACCTTAAAATGTTGGACTGTTGACTTTTCTCCAAATAGAAGCTTATAAGGAGACTGCAAATTAATCGGACTAAGAGGTACCCAATTAATAACATAGGCCGCACAAGCAATACCCTTTGCCCATAAGGCCTTGGGTAGGTTCTTTGCATGCAACCAGCTTTTGCAAGTTTTCACCAAGTGTCGAATCTTTCTTTCCACCACACCAGTTTGCTGTGATGTATATGCACATGAGAGCTCCCTCCAAATGCCATGCTTTTGACAAAATGAGTAGAATTCGGTGGAGGTGAACTCTCCTCCATTGTCAGTCCGAAATCTTTTGATCTTCTTGTTGAATACTGTTGCCCAGTAGATACAACCCAAGAGGGGGGGTGAATTGGGTCTTTTAAAAACTTTTCAACTACTTCTAATCTTTTAGAGTTAATTATGCTAAGTTGTATAGATGCACAGTGAAATTTAAACTTAGCAACAGTTTGATGTATAGATTGTGACTTGATTGATTATGCTTGCAACTAAAGGATGCGCGGATAAGAGTTAAGCAAGCAATTTATCTAAGTAAGTAAGTGAGTAAGTTAGACAATGACAAGAAGTATTACAAACACAACAAACATATAGTGGTTCGGTGCACCCCAGCACCTACATCCACTCCCCAAGACCTCTTGGGAATTTCACTATAATCCTACAGATTACAGCCGATTGTTTTACAAGCTCACAACCCAACTTGTTGTTTTGCGAGATAACAACGAACTCGGTCGGTTTTCACAGGCTCACCGACTAGAACCAACCGATTGTTTTTCCGGGTTCACAATCAAACCCAGTTGATTTTTCCACAGGCTCACCAACCACAACCTTACAACGATTGTTTTCCGGATTCACAATCAACCCAGTTGGTTTTTTCAAAGGCTCACCAACCACAACCTTACACCGTTAGTTTTTCCTTTGGCTCACCAACAAACCTTAACCCCTTGATTCAATCCCTTGATTGAATCAAGTTACAAGATATTAAAACAAAGGTTTAAAAACAAATACAAGCTTCTCACTTAAGCAGATATAGCAAATATAAATAAGTAAAGTAAAGAAAAGAAGCCCTCAAACTAATTCATAGATGGAGGAACTCGGCTTCTTCTTCACTTGACCCTCTTCTGATTTTGCATGAAGTAGAGGATCACCGAGGCAGCACACAGTTGAAGAGAAAGCTTTGGAATTCACTCGGATGCTCTTCTTCTCTCTATTTGCTTTGAATGGCCCTTTTGTGCTTTTGGGAGATTTTTCTTTGAGATCTCTTTCCTAAATATTTTCTCCCACTTCCATACCTTCTATCCTAGCTCTCCTCTTGATTTTATAGCTTTAGATGTCGTGGAAATAGAAATCTAGCCGTTAGAGACAAAAATAGAGCCGTTGTGCACAGTCTGCAACTCCTGACAAAGTTTCCGTTGGGATCGGAGTCGACTCGCGCGATCTGGAGTCGACTCGCCTGTTGCAGGAGTCGGCTCGTGCTTTTCTGGAGACGACTCGGCCACTGTTCCAAATTTGAATTAATGTGCATGCCTTGTCCTAGAGTCGACTCGGACCAAACAGGAGTCGACTCGCCAATAGCTGGAGACGACTCGGGCACTTGGGGGTCGGCTCATTCTCAGGAATCCAGAGGACATATTTTCTGATTTTCTTCCTCGAGTCGACTCAGATTCTCTTGGAGTCGACTCGGCTCTCAGAGCCCGAAAACTGATCCTCTGTATTTTGGGGTCGCGCTGCCTTGGAGTCGACTCGAACTGTCTTGGAGTCGACTCGCCTCTCAGAGACGAAAATACCGTCTTCTGTCTTTGGGGTTGCGCTGCTTCGGAGTCGACTCGGACTTCGCGGGAGTCGACTCGACTCTCAGTGTCTGAAATTGGCTCTTTGACTTTTTGCCTTGTATTTCTCTGGGAGTCGACTCTTACTTCCTTAGGAGTCGACCTGCCAACCATCGGAGTCGACTCGAGTTCTTCGGGAGTCGACTCGGCTCTCAGGGTCCAAAATATCTTCTCTGTGTTTCTGCCTTGTTACTCCCTGGAGTCGACTCGTACTATTCAGGAGTCGACTCGAGGACTATTCTTTTGAATTTTCCTTTGAATTTGCTCTTCCAACTTGAGTCCTTTGAACTTGAAACTTGGGCCAATGAAGTGTAACTTTCTTCCAACTTTTCTTGAGAGCTTTGGAGTCCTTCTTGTGTTCTTCCAACTTGCTATGTTCCTTGCAAAATAAATATCTTTCTCCTTGCAACACAAACATTAGTATTTATACTTCAAGATTTTGTGATCATCAAAATCAATCTTTAAATCAATCTTTGGGTCATCAGTCTCCCCCTTTTTGATGATGACAAAACTTGGAGTATATGCAATATAAAATATATTGTGTTCTAGAAGTAGTGCATAGCTAAGTTGCATGAAGTAGAAAACATATATATTTAAAACATACTTCATGATAATGCTTTAGATTTAATCAGCTTAACATAATCAACATATCTAAATTTAAGCTGGTTTGTATTCAATTCAAAACATAAAGCATTGTGAACATATATTTAGATATTTCTCCCCCTTTTTGACAACATCAAAAAGATAGTGAAACATTAAGCACAAAGATAAGACTACTCAAATATTTCTTTTTCTTATTGTACTCTGATTTGCATGTCAAATTATTGCAAGGATATGAATCATATAACTCAAGGCAATAATATTAGAATAAGATTAATGAGCATAGATCAGAGCCAATTAAGATAATTTCAGAGCAGAACACATCGAATGTGATTCCAAGGATAGTTTTCAACTCAAGTGTAGATGGAATCTTTCTTAAGTTAATTCAAGAAGTACCACGAATGATATTCAAAGAAAGCACGAATGGAAATCTAACCTCTCTTCAATAATAAGTATGAAAGCTTGTTCATTTAAGATCTTTTGCCCAATATATTAAGTATTTTATCAACATGAGAGCAATTTAATTAATTTTCAGAGTATAAGTGCAGTATATTAAGTATGATTGCAAAGTTCTTTTATGGTGTAAAAATATTGTGGCATAAATGCCAAAAACATGAATTCATGCAATTTATGATATATCTTAGAGCATACATAAAATTCAAAGCTTTGAAGGTTCTTATAAAAACTTTAATCCTTAAAAAAAATTTTGGTACATATAATAATGAATTGGCACAAAAATTGAAGTTCTAAAGAACAAGCCAATGAGACCTCATCAGTAAATTTCAAAAATAGGTTTTCTAAGAGATACTCAAGAAAATTCAACACATAATTCTCCCCCTTTTTCATTAAGTTAGAGGCTCTTAAGATCAACTATTTGAATTGCAATTTGGTTCATGATTTATGCATAAGATATATTAACCAAATAACAAGCCTCAAGGTGTATCATAAAGATTTGTATATTTAAATTTCAGATGATACATTTTGGAGAGCATTAGGATCACTTTTCATTTAGTATGCTTTCTCTCTCCTTTAGTTATAGATTTATGCGATTAAGTTCCATAAGATCTCTTCTTCTGAGATTTTCTTTCTCCCCCTCAATTGATCATTCCATTTAAGAGTTTAGAATTTGAAGATAATGTTCAGTAAAATTGTCAATCTCAAAAAAAATATATTTTCTATAAGTTTCAGCTTATTTTCATAAGACTCAATGTTTGAGATAAGACAACCTTTATAGAACTCATCTCAAGGTATAAACTCATTATATAATTAAAGCAAGTCTTGCAATATAAGGAGATTCATTAAAATCAATCCATAAAATGATACTGAATATCTAAAGCTCCCCCTCAAAAGATGCATTCTTCTTTAATCATTCTTTTCTATTGTTGAATTTCAGATTTTAATGATAAACGTGAATAAGACTGAAATTCTATGATATCGAGAATGTAGAGTAATCTAGTATTATTCAAAATTTGTGGCAATTACTTTTTCTAATCCTTCAAGAACAAGTTATGCTTTCTCTTAATCTTAGAGAAAATGTATAGAAATATTAAACAGAAAATGATTCATTTTAAGCTCAGTTTCTTTCAAAAGCATTTACATTTTCTTTCTTTTAGAATCATTTGAGTGAGCTAAAATATTTCTAGCTTTAAGATCATTCACTCTATATATATTCTGATGGAAGTCTTGAAGAATGTAGGAGAGAAAAACATATAGATGATCATTGAGGTATATAGATTTATAGAACTCAATTACTTAATCACAGTTTTTCAGCAATGTATACATGAAACACAATAAATCCCTTTTTAATATCAAAATAAAATTATATATTTAGAAATTTTTGTTTGCAATCAAGATCATCGAAAGACACATCATTTGGACCAATATTGGTACACTGTAAGGATAAGAAATGATATGTTTCAGATGCGTATCGGGGCAAACAATCAAGGCATCAGAATTATTCTATTTTTCTTAAACTGTAGTTTTTATTTAGGAATCATATTGAGTTTAAGCTTTTATACAAAATCAGATTCTGAATTTTATAAAGATTTTCAATAGAAGCTTTTAAATCATGATTTGAGATATGTATCTTTCACATTGAAGCTCATCTTAAATCACTAAGATTGAAAACACATATTTCAATAACATTAGAGCACTTTCAGAATCTTTATATTTAATATTGAGTTTCGATACACAATGGAGGATATTTTAATAAGTATTAGGACATTATGTATCAAAGTTAGGCAAGCAGAAAGATAGATCAAGATCAATTCATTTTGCCTAAATAGAAGTATCCTTCTTTTTTTCTCCTTTTTACAAATTTATTCAACTTTCAGATTTTAAAGATAATTGTGAACGACAAATCTGAAATTTCTTTTCAATAATACCCAAAAAAAAAATTTTATGCAGTATTTCAAACATTCAAGCATTGGAACACAAGTTAGTTTGAGGCAAGGGTGAAGCAAAGACTTGTGAGCAAAGTTAAGACATATTCCAAGTTAAGACATATTTCAATCAACTTATCCAAGCATGGAGCATTGCAAAATATTGAGAACCCATAATTCAAGACATCATGCCACATGCAAAATATATTATGTGTTAAGTCATGCATTAAAATATTAAGAGTAAGCATGTCAAGGATCAAAATTAATTCTTTTCAAATAAACTCTCCCTATTTAATTATAATCTTGCACTGATTTCATCCTTAAGGTGTGTTTCCAAGTGACTAAAAATTTGAATTGATTCTTCTTGTATATTATCATTTACTTTGTCTTTCATTTTTACTTTCTTATGCTCTATACTCTATTTGCTCCCTATCCGGTGGAGTTGGAAGGGGCACGAGGTACTACCACTAGCCTCCCTCTTGTGCCGTCCCTAATATACCCTACACCGAATATTTGGGTCAAATAGTGCCGGGTACTACCACTAGCCTCCCCATTGGCACCATCCCTAAGATGAGCAATATAGAAAGGTTAAAATGTTCACTTCAAACTCTCCCTGTTTAAGTGTAATTAATTATGGATTTTATCCCTTCCAAATGTGCCGAATATATTATGCTTGTTTTGCTTTTCCTTAAGATTGGAGTACTTGCCTTTGCTTGGATTTTTCATCTCTTGAATAATATCCATTTTCTTTTCTTTATCTCTCTCTCTTTTTGTTATTCTCAAGTAATTTACATGAAAGAGCAGAATAAAGAAATAATCTTATGTATCATATAGATGTATATCATGCAAACAACATTTTCATTGTGCTCAAGGATTCATAACTTCTCACAAGTTATTTTAAATCAAAATTTTATGCATATACTTGTGTATTTCATGGTTATGATATAGGCAAAGAAATATTTTAGTTTGAGCAAACCATGAAACAATTTCTAAAAGCATAAGTCAATTAATGCATATATAGACATGATATCTAGAAATTAATATTTAAAGATTTTAATCATGCCACAATAAGATTTAAGTTATTGACTTTGCTTAGCTAATTTATTAGAGAGGTCTCTAAAATTACCGATTCATTCTGCATTCTTCAAGTCAGATACCTACTAGATTTTTTATGTATGACCTTTTGGCTGAAGAAAGTCCTCTCTCTTGTTTGCATGTGAATGTTTATTGTACCTTTTATGGAGGTGTCCTTCAAGTTGAAATCTCTCATTTTCTTGCTCAAGGATCCTGCAAGCTCCTTTTCTTTCTTGAAAGAAAATCATTAGTTTCTTCAAGATACAAAACATTCATCCACCATATTTTTAACTAGATGACTCAATATAAGATATGACACTAGTTGAATGTTGAGTCACTTTACTCAAGAGATTCCCTAAGTATAAGCAAGCACATATCACTTGAACTAAAGAGATGGTTTCATTAACCAATATGGTTCAAGGACAAGCATGTGAGACAATAGAAAGATTTATCAAGATCAAATCAATTTCTTATTTTCAACATCAATTTAGCTTAGATTCTATTTGCTTAAGATAATTATCAATAAGGCATGCTAGCTAAGTTTTGATCAAATTGCCTTAAACAATTGTTTCTATCAAAATTCAGATTATGATTCATTTGTTATCAATAAATTATGATTCATTAGAGTTAGATTGAAGTCTTGCACAAAGGCACATAATGATCACACAATCTGGTCTATTAGGTATATGATAAAATAATTATTCTATCATGCTTTTGATGCTTGTTCCAAATCACAAATTGCTTTATCATATTTGTAATGAATGTTTTCAAATAAGGTGGTTATTTTACATAGATCCTTTTTTTTTAATGAAATAACCACATAGGAGTGTATTCTACACATTCATTTGACAGAATATAAAGCTCATAAGCAAGCAAATGATAATGGTGATCTTTACTTCTAATCATGCAAGAATTTCATCAAGATCTATTTCATCTTTTCTTGATTTAGTCTTTTAGTAGTTATCAATTTTTCTTCATTAAGTGCATTTCTGAAGAACTCAATTTGGTTCTAATTATTAACAAGTTTTCAGATTGTTATATGTAAAAGATTAACCATATACATATATAATTTGATTTTAGTATTTTGATAATAAATCATTAGTCTCATAAAGAATAAACTGAATTGATATTTCTTCAACTAGAATCTTTTCATTGAATATTCTATACGCATTGCTTGATGAATGATATCCAAGGATAGAAATATCTTTATCAGATTTGGCATTATTTTCAAAAGACCATATCAAGCATATCATAAGCTACTGAAAAATATGAAAGATATGCAATAGATCATTTTCTATTTTTCAGAAGATCAAATGGAGTTTTCATCAATAATAGACCTAATAGAAACCATATATATGACAAGCAATGATGATAGCTTTTAACAAATCATTTAAGTAGATGACTATCATACAACATTGCCTTCTTCATTTCTTCAAGGATTCTATTGATCCTATTTTACTTATAGTGTTCTTGGTGCAGAAACAATTGCATTCAATATTATTTTCTGTGCACAACTTAATACAAAATTAGTTTTCAACACTATGCCATGATACTTCTTTACTTTCATAGTTTGCAAACCTTTTTCATTTGATCCCTTTTTGTGAGTTTGTGCCAATGCAGAAAATATTTCAATTTAAGTGCCAAGAACAAAACCAATGTAAGCTTTTGAAAACTTAGTGTTGGAAACAACAACTTGAGATTTAGAAATTGATTTTTGTTTGTTTCCTTAGTTAACATGCATAGTAAACTTTGACCTTTCAGAAGATACTCTAAGTAAGCCAATGGCAAGGTCTTTTGAGATTAAGTACATACTAGCATGAGTTGATTTTATATCCCAAAGATGGTTTCTTTAATCTTGGTATTCATAGTGCATATATTCAAAGGCATACCAAGTGCACATTTTCATATCTATGATCGATAAACAATAATGCCATGGATAAAAACTCTCAATCAAGCATATAGAGAATTCATAGAGTTATTCTTAGCAACTTATCCAATAGTGAGTAAATCATACTATAAAATGAAGTGATTTGATAATATTTTCAAAAGTATTTTCTATATCACAAAATTGATCAATACTTGCAATTCATATTTTAATCAAATACTAAAGCAAAAGTAATGATGAGATGCAAGGGTTACTGATTTCATTATTATTATTGTTTAATTACTTTTCATAAGTGTATTTTAAGTTTCACTCTTTAATGTGTGTCTAGAGCACCCATTTGTATGAAAGTTCTATTTATTTTATGGGTATCTTAGCACACCTTCATCTACATCCTCATATTTTCATTTTGGGTACCCAAGCTTGCTTGGGTCCTTGAGAGTTAGGACATATGGTTCCTTTTGGAATCCAGATTTGTTTAATTGTAATAACTTTACCACTTGATTTAATTATGTTAGAACGATAGGTAAAGTTGTTATGCCCATTCTTTTCATGTTTGAAATAAGTTATCTTATTTAATGGTTTGCTTGGTGAATTGATAACCTTTTTCTCTAGAGATTTATTATTAAGTAAAGGAGTCAAGCCAAATTTTGATTTATCATAAGCAACACATTGGCTTTCAAACATTGTTTTTAATCTTTCTGAACTTACATTGAATTTGTTAATAAGAGATTTTGATTGATTAATTTCTTCACTTAAGTTTTGATTTTCTTTAATTAAACTCTGATTTTTTTGAATCAATTGTTCTAAATTTAACCTTAAGCTTTCATTTTCAGAATTTAGTTTATCTTGTATTTCATCACTAGAGTTTCTTTCTTTTGAAATTTTCAGATTTAGTTTCTTAAGATTTTTATTCTTTATAGCTAATTTTTTACATTCACCATACAAATCATGAAAAGCATTTAATAATTCATCATAAGGAAATTCTTCTTGAAAATCATTTGATATAAAGGTAGATTCAGATTTTACCTTATCTTCTTGTGCCATGAAGCACAAGTTAGTTACCTCTTGTAGTTCTTTGGAGCTAATATCATCATTGTTGCTCCTAGCTTTCAATTTCTTGCTTGACTCTTCCTTGGTCAAGACTTTCTTGCTTTTTATCTCTTTCTTCCTTTCTTCTTGCTTCCTCTTCTTCTTTGTCTTTAGGAAGCTTTTGAATCTTTCGGTGTTTGGAAATGAATTCTTGTTTTCATCACCGAACTCTTTATTTTTTGAACTGTTCTGCCTCGGAGTCGACTCGGGCCTTATTGGAGTCGACTCGGCTAACTTGGGAGTCGGCTCTGAAATACTTGGAGTCGACTCGACTGAGGTGGGAGATTCAACACCTTTTTCTGCAGTCTCATTGTTAGTATGTAATTGAAGCACATGTGAGCTAATCTGAGATTTATCATAAATATTTTCTAAAGTATCCCAGATCTCCTTAGCAGATAAGCATGCAGAAATCTTATGAAATATAGATTCATGGATAGCACAATATAGAATGTTCATAGCATTAGCATTCAATTGTGCTAAGTCTTTTTCATTGACAGCTTGAGAGAGTGTATGAGAGTCATTTATAATGATACTCCATATTTTATAGTTTTGTGATTGAACAAAAATGCACATGCGTGCTTTCCAATATGTGTAGTCTAAGCCATTAAGTAGTGGAGGTCTATCAATTAATTGTCCCTCTTCTAGAAAACTATCTATTTGAGTTGTCATGATCTTTGGCTCTTGATCGTGAGATCAATAATTAATCTTAGAGCACCTGCTCTGATACCACTTGTTGCCCAGTAGATACAACCCAAGAGGGGGGGTGAATTGGGTCTTTTAAAAACTTTTCAACTACTTCTAATCTTTTAGAGTTAATTATGCTAAGTTGTATAGATGCACAGTGAAATTTAAACTTAGCAACAGTTTGATGTATAGATTGTGACTTGATTGATTATGCTTGCAACTAAAGGATGCGCGGATAAGAGTTAAGCAAGCAATTTATCTAAGTAAGTAAGTGAGTAAGTTAGACAATGACAAGAAGCATTACAAACACAACAAACATATAGTGGTTCGGTGCACCCCAGCACCTACATCCACTCCCCAAGACCTCTTGGGAATTTCACTATAATCCTACAGATTACAGCCGGTTGTTTTACAAGCTCACAACCCAACTTGTTGTTTTGCGAGATAATAACGAACTCGGTCAGTTTTCACAGGCTCACCGACTAGAACCAACCGATTGTTTTCTCGGGTTCACAATCAAACCCAGTTGGTTTTCCCACAGGCTCACCAACCACAACCTTACAACGATTGTTTTCCGGGTTCACAATCAACCCAGTTGGTTTTCCCAAAGGCTCACCAACCACAACCTTACACCGTTGGTTTTTCCTTTGGCTCACCAACAAACCTTAACCCCTTGATTCAATCCCTTGATTGAATCAAGTTACAAGATATTAAAACAAAGGTTTAAAAACAAATACAAGCTTCTCACTTAAGCAGATATAGCAAATATAAATAAGTAAAGTAAAGAGAAGAAGCCCTCAAACTAATTCATAGATGGAGGAACTCGGCTTCTTCTTCACTTGACCCTCTTCTGATTTTGCACGAAGTAGAGGATCATCGAGGCAGCACACAGTTGAAGAGAAAGCTTTGGAATTCACTCGGATGCTCTTCTTCTCTCTATTTGCTTTGAATGGCCCTTTTGTGCTTTTGGGAGATTTTTCTTTGAGATCTCTTTCCTAAATGTTTTCTCCCACTTCCATACCTTCTATCCTAGCTCTCCTCTTGATTTTATAGCTTTAGATGTCGTGGAAATAGAAATCTAGCCGTTAGAGACAAAAATAGAGCCGTTGTGCACAGTCTGCAACTCCTGACAAAGTTTCCGTTGGGATCGGAGTCGACTCGCGCGATCTGGAGTCGACTCGCCTGTTGCAGGAGTCGGCTCGTGCTTTTCTAGAGACGACTCGGCCACTGTTCCAAATTTGAATTAATGTGCATGCCTTGTCCTAGAGTCGACTCGGACCAAACAGGAGTCGACTCGCCAATAGCTGGAGACGACTCGGGCACTTGGGGGTCGGCTCATTCTCAGGAATCCAGAGGACATATTTTCTGATTTTCTTCCTCGAGTCGACTCGGATTCTCTTGGAGTCGACTCGGCTCTCAGAGCCCGAAAACTGATCCTCTGTATTTTGGGGTCGCGCTGCCTTGGAGTCGACTCGAACTGTCTTGGAGTCGACTCGCCTCTCAGAGACGAAAATACCGTCTTCTGACTTTGGGGTTGCGCTGCTTCGGAGTCGACTCAGACTTCGCGGGAGTCGACTCGGCTCTCAGTGTCTGAAATTGACTCTCTGACTTTTTGCCTTGTATTTCTCTGGGAGTCGACTCTTACTTCCTTAGGAGTCGACCTGCCAACCATCGGAGTCGACTCGAGTTCTTCGGGAGTCGACTCGGCTCTCAGGGTCCAAAATATCTTCTCTGTGTTTCTGCCTTGTTACTCCCTGGAGTCGACTCGTACTATCCAGGAGTCGACTCGAGGACTATTCTTTTGAATTTTTCTTTGAATTTGCTCTTCCAACTTGAGTCCTTTGAACTTGAAACTTGGGCCAATGAAGTGTAACTTTCTTCCAACTTTTCTTGAGAGCTTTGGAGTCCTTCTTGTGTTCTTCCAACTTGCTATGTTCCTTGCAAAATAAATATCTTTCTCCTTGCAACACAAACATTAGTATTTATACTTCAAGGTTTTGTGATCATCAAAATCAATCTTTAAATCAATCTTTGGGTCATCAAATACACCTTCAACAGTTGCTTTGAACTCCTTGAACTTTGAGAAGACTTCTGATTTTTCTTTCACAAAATATACCCACATGAAACGTGTAAAATCGTCAACAAGAACAAGCATATAAAATGATCCTGAGAATGATGGTGTGGAGCAAGGGCCCATCAAATCTCCATGAATAAACTCCAAAGATTTCTTGCACCAAGAGAGAAACTTATCAAATGGAAAAAGATGTGCCTTTCTATATTGACAGCCCTCACAAATTTCACCATTCTCAAAAGAAGATAACTTGGGCAACCCAATTACTAGATTTTTGCTTACCATCACTCTTAACTTATCCATGCTAAGATGCCCTAATCTAGCATGCCATAGTGATATACTATCATTTGAACTTATCATATCAATATATGAACTAGATGCAGATCAAACAAAGAGATCTTTTACTTGTTTTTCAGTGTGGATGACGTCCGCCTCCAAGTTGGAGACATTTCGAAGAAACTTCATATCTTTTGGTCCAAACAAGATATAGTGGCCAGCATCCACCAAATTTGCCACCGAGAAGAGATTTTTCTTTACCTCGGGTATATGGTACATATTATTGATAGTAATGAATCACCTCCATTAGTGTTGAAAGTGATGGTACCTTCCTTCTCTAATGGATGGACAGAGTTGTCTGTTGTGACGATAGCTTCATTGCTCTCATGATTTTGAACGCTGGAGAATTTGGAATCGTCACCGATAAGATGATGGCCACAACCGGAATCAATGATCCAATCACGATCATAGTTGATAGATGCCAAGGCATCTACTGATATTGCTTCGGTAACAAACCATTTCTCCCAATCTTCATTGTGTTTAATGTTGTCTTCTTTCTTCGCCGTGTTACCATCCTTCAATTTAACACGATAATTCTTTTTGATATGGCCAAGCTTGCCACATCGAAAACATTTTATGCCTTTTTGGTTTCCATCTTCTTTATCGAAAGATTTGTTATCATAATGATTTTGAGAATAACTATAAGAACCATTCTTCTCCTTGTAACCTTTTTTTTGCTAGAAAATAAGGCATTACCATCACCATTAGAGATAGAACAACCCACCATTTGTCGTGCCAACAATTCTTGTGAAGAAAGAAGATTTTCAAACTCCACCAAGGTAGGTTGTTGAGCCCATCCTTGAATAGATGTAACATAAGGAATATACTCTCTCTTGAGTCCTCAAATAATATGTCGTTTCAAATAGGTTCATCCAGATCAAGATGAGAGATTTCTGAGCAGAAATTTTTAATCTTCAAGAAAAACTGAGAGATAGAGAGATCACCTTAGGTGTAATTTGCTAACTCGTTCTCCAAGAATTGTAGACGAGCCATATCCTTTTTATGGCATAATCTATTAAGGGTCATCCAAATGGTGCTAGCTGATGTGCATTCCACAATATGATCAAACAAGTCATGTGAAATAGACCTCTTCAACATGAACTCTGCCTTGGCATTGGCCTTGTTCTATTTCTTCAATGCGTCAACATTTTTCGGTATATTTTCTGGAGCAGCCTTATCATCACCGTTGACGATGTCCCATAACTCTTCACCCTTCAAGTAAGACTCTGTGCAATTCTTCCACCTCTTATAGTTGGATTTATCCAACAACTTGATGCCGAGGCCTCTAACATCCATTGTCAAGAGTAGAAAGTATTCTTTACCAAGAGAGTCAAGAAACATGTATCCGCTACCTCCCTTGTAGCTCTGATACCATGAAGAGCGACACGAGGCTCTCCAATAGTGCAACAAGTAGCACTAGCCTAAGACTCAAACCAATGTAGAAGAAGAACAATCTTGCTTAGAATAATATTAAAGAAAAAAAGAGGCTAAACTTTCATTAACTTGATAAAGCAAAATACAAAAGAAAGAGGGGCACTCTTAAACTTGCTATGGAAGCACTTGGGTGAAATATGAAGAAGAGGCTCTAGTGTGGAGATGGGATGATCTTCACGTATGGAGGATTGCTCTTTATATATGCATGGATGGAAGACAGGACAATAAATGTCATGGGAAGAGGAAAAGATGGATGAGACTTTCCAATGCATCGATAAGTGGTGACATCTTAGAAAAAGGATAGAAAGGCTCTTTGGAAAGAGGAGAGGCTTAAAGAGATAGTTGAAAAATGGTGGAGCTAGTGTTGGAAGTTGTGCCCCACATGAATACAGAAAGATAAAAAAAGTTCCTAAAATAAAAATAGCATCACAAAATAAGATAAGTTCCAAAAATACACTTTAAAGTTTCACAAAGTTACCCTCCTCCTAGCACCTTCCTTTTGTTTCTCTAATTTATTGGTCTTGAATTTGTGCAGAGGCACCACCATCCCGACTAGCATGGGGTCTTACACTTCAATCCCCTAATTAAGATAAAATCATAGCCTTCTACTCCTTAATTTAGGTGTTTGTAGCTTACACTAGGGGGGAACTTGGAGCTAGGGCTAGTTTCAAAAGCAAAAGAAAGATTATATTAGAAAATTTTTAAAAATATAGGTGAACTGATCTCCTGATTTCATAATAATAATTACTTTTTATAGTTATGCTAAATATTAATATTAATTTTTAATTGGATATATTAGGTGTATTTTTGGATTGATCAATGCATTCTGGTTGGATTTTTTTGCTTGGTAGAGGCAAGAATTAATATAAACAAAATAATTGGAACGAGAAGCATCACTATTTACTTCAAGAGGTGGATAAATTTTCTAAATCATTGCTAAAATTAGATGATAGATTGCATAGTCAGGATACGAAATATGATTTTATGCAACATTTTGAATCTATCATTCCAATTTTTCATGTTGAACAAGAATTGTCTGCTGAAATAAAAAGTAACTCAAAGAAGCAAAACCAAAGCATGACACAATATGTTTTCCATAGATGGTTTTCACAATATTTCAAAGAAAACAAATAGTTCCTTTAGAGTTATGTTTCATTGGCAATATCATCATTAACTATCACGCCCCAAATCCGTCATCTGGATCGACCACATGTAGGGCTGCAAATGGGTCGGGTCGACCCGGGACCCGACCCGACCCGACCCGCTTTAGACCCGACCCGACCCGAATTTTAGGACCCGCGGGGCCGGGTCGGGTCCTAAATTTCGACCCGATCTATTTTTCGGGTTGGGTCGGGTCCACCCAATCTTGATCCGGGACCCGACCCGACCCGTTACTATATAAAGCTAAATCCTGCCTTCTCGCCTTCGGCCTTCCTCTCTTTTAGTCTTTTTCGATCCCGTATTTCCGTGCGGCCGTGCCCTAGATCTCGATCGCCTTCCAGCCTTTCTCTCCTTTTCGATCCCGTGCGGCCGTGCCCAGCAGCCCAGGTGCCCTGGATCTTGAGCGCTTTCCTCTCTTTTTCGATCCCGTGCGATCGTGCCCAGGTGCCCCGTGCCCTAGATCTTGAGCTGCGGCGGCGGAGAAGAGTAGATCGCTTCCGTGTGGCCGTGCCCGACTTCCGGCTCTCCAGTCCACGGATCTCCCTCTCTGCCTCTCCCCATTCTTCAGCGTCCCAAGGATCTTGCTGTACGCCTGTACCAGGTGCTGGTCGCCTTTGTCTGGGCCTCTTTACTCTCTATATTTTTCATCCTGATATCTTGCAAATCGTTCCCAGAATATTTTGCTAATGCTATTCTTGTTCTATTATGATAATGGATAAGTAGATCTTGAGCTGCGGCGGCGGAGAAGATAAGACAGCTTCTATGCCCGGTGCAGCGGTGCCCTAGATCTCCCGACTTCCGGCTCTCCATTCCGCGGATCTCCCTCTCCCCATTCTTCGTCGTCTCAAGGTATGTCCCTCCTCTGTATTTTTTTTAGCATAGGCCGGGAGGAGGTTCCGGCGAGGGGGGCTTGTCTTGTAACAGGGCAACGAGGCTGGACTTGATGTTGGGACTTGGGACCGAACTTGTGCAGCAGCGCTGAATATGGGATTATCTCAAGGAAACAGTACGAGTATCTTTGAGGGAAGATAATGATTTATTGATTTAATTGAAAGAATCAGGGTGACTGTTACTGCATGGGCTGGCCGAAGATCATTTTGGTTCTCACCTGGTCTTCATTTTTATGTGCACTATATTTTAAGTTTCTTAGTGCTTTAGTAATCATATTTACCTCCATTTTATAACTATTTAAAAGATGCTTTAGTTATATGAAGTCTGTAGTGTCACTTTGTCAGTAATTTTGAACAGTTAACTACATGACATGGCATTTACTTCAGCTTTCAGGAATACTGAAATGTTGTTCATGGCTTAAATTTTGTAGATAAACTGATCATGATTTTTTTATGCGTGCAATAACATGATAGACATTATAAAGCTTAGATTATATGCATCTATAAAGTTGCATTTTATGCTCATACATTTTTATTGATTTCTATGCAAAATAGGTTAATGTCTACGATGGATAGCAATGAAAATATGGCTGAAGTTTCAAGTGTACTTTGTTATGGTAGTTCTCAAGCTATAGAGCATTCTAATACAGATAGCTCTAAAACGAACAAAAGAAAGAGATCGGAGATATGGAATCATTATTGTGAGGTACAAAGCCAAAAAGACAAGGCTAAATGCAATTATTGTCATTTTATTTTTTCAACTGATCCAAAAAATGGGACAAGTCATCTTCACAAGCATACAAATATTTGTAAGGCAAAAAAATTTCATGATAAGAAACAGAAAATATTAATAGGCACTGTGACTTCGAAAGATGGTGTTCCGTTGAACGAATTAGTTCCCTATTCATTTGATCAGGAAAGAAGTCGTGAGGACCTTGCAAGGATGGTAATTCTACAAGAGATGTCATTTACAACAGTTGAACATCCAGCCTTTCAGATGTTTATTAGGAACCTTAGACCAGAATTTCATATTGTTTCAAGGACAACATTGTCTTCTGATTGCTTTAAACTTATGAAAAGGAAAAATGAAGACTTGAAGATTTGTTCAAGACGAACTGTGGAAGAATCAGCTTAACATCAGACATGTGGACATCAAATCAAACATTGGGATATATGTGTCTCACTGCACATTACATCACTAATGATTGGAAATTGAAAAAGCATATTATCAATTTTAAGTTGGTTCCTTCACCACACACAGGCTTAGTCATTAGTGATGCTATAGCTAACTGTATTTTATCTTGGAATATTAAGAAAAAGTTGGGTTCAATCACTCTTGATAATTTGTCAGCAAATACAGTTGTAGCAACAGAACTTCAAAAATAATTTAGAAAAGATTTACTTTTGGATGGTAAATTCTTTCATGTGCGTTGCTGTGCACATATTCTTAATTTGATTGTGAAGGATGGGTTGAAGGTAGTGGAGGGTGCTATTCATAGGATCCGTAAGGTTGTTAAATATATAAAATCATCTCAAGGAAGGTTGGAATTGTTTATGGGAATTGTGAAACAGTTCAAGACGAATGGTAAGAAAAGGATATGCATAGATGTACCTACTCGTTGGAATTCTATATATCTCATGTTAAATGATGCTATAGAATTTAAGGATGTATTTATGCGACTTGTGGCTCGGGATCCTAATTTTGATAATGCGCCAACTGAGGAAGATTGGTCTCAAGGCATTATTATTTGTAACTTCTTAAAGGTTTTTCATCTTATAACTGAAGTTTTTTCACAAACAAAAAATCCAACTGCAAATTTGTATTTCTATGAAATTTGGAGAATCAATATGCTCTTGATTGAAGAATCTAGGAGTTCAAATGCAGTTGTGATGATGATGGCTTTAAAGATGCAAGAAAAAATTGACAAGTATTGGAAGGAATGCTCTCACATTCTTGCTGTAGGGGTTGTTCTTGATCCAAGACATAAGATGAATCTTATTATTTATTGCTTTCAAACAATCCATGGTAATGGTGATCGTGCTTCATTTGAGATCAACAAAGTGCGTGAAGTTCTTCAAACTTTTTATGATAATTATGCAATTTTATATGGCACAAATGTCTCTCTTGTTCAAGTGGATGAGAGGGTGTCTACATCCCAAGGTGGAAGAGATGAGAATCGTTTTATGCATGGCTATAAAGAATTCATCCACGGAGTACAAGTTACCCAACCATCGAAGTCAGAATTAGAGACCTATTTGGAAGAGAAGGTATTTTACGATCTCTAATTTGGATGCTTACATTAAATTATTAGTCAATAATTCTAATAAAAATGACTTGCTATTTAATTTTTTGGAGCAGGTTCATCCATTAGAAGATCAAAATTTTGACATTCTACAGTATTGGAAATTCAATGAATCAAAATATCCAATATTGTCTAGGATGGTACGTGATATCTTGACAATTCCCATTTCTACCGTTGCATCTGAGTCTGCCTTCAGCACTGCTGGCAGGATTTTGGATGATTTTCGTAGCAGTCTATCTCCGAATACGGTTGAGGTATTGATATGCGTACAAGATTGGCTTCGAGATAGCTTGCCTCATCTTGCAGGTTCAATTTCTACAACATTCATAAATTTTATCATGTACCAGCTGTACTAGTGCTTAGAAACTTTGGGATTTTTAATTTCGTATTTTTTTCATTTGTAGATATTCCACTTCCTCATACAAAATACAAGGTTGAAGATTACGAAACTGTTGTTGATATTAATACCGATGATTAGCTTATGCTGGTAAGTAGTAACAATCATCTTCATTATTATGTTGACATTTGAATTCTCTAATTTGCATCATCTCATGTTGCTTCTTTGAGTTATGCAAAATGGTGGTAATCTATCTTAACTGATGTTCTTGATTGTTTCTGCTATGCGGGTGATCCTTTAGCTGTGGTCGAATGGATGAAGAAAATTGTGGTTCATTATACATGTTCTTAGTTATGTAATTCTAAAATTCACTGAATATGATGCTGATGCTATGATGCATCCTTTTTGGATTGTCATATGGGGTTGAATTTTGCTTTGAAAAATTCTGTGAAAAATTGGTTCAACTTTTGAGCTTCATCCTTCTACATGAATATCTTCTGCTTTCTCTTTTTGTACTATGTCAGCTCTTCGTCAGCTCTTTTAAATATTGTTTCTTTTTGAGCACTCTCCTTCTTAGCTATTCTTCATGCAGGTCTAGTTTTTAATGAACCCTAGTTTTTTCATTTTACTGGGATGATTGATGACACATTGACACCACTAACATATTGTCTCAGTCACCAGATTTTCCCCCCCTGTATTTTCAGGTTTTGGATCCCTTGGTCTAATGATATCAGTATTGGTATGCTGGAATCTGGTATTCATATTCTAAAGCAAATCTGGTTTCTTGTCTGTGGAAATTATTTGTCTTTATATTTCTGCATTGAACTTTGGTTTTATTAGAAGTTTAGAATCCATTCATGGTAGGAATAGCATGCCTGGTAGTTTTAGAATATGAATTGGCAAGATAGCATTGCACATGGCATAGTAAGTCAGTAACCCGTCATTACAAGGTTCGCCAAAAAGGAGGTGAAACCAGTACAAATAGCATTGCTTCAATCTTTGCTTGGTCACGAGGGCTTGCACACATGTATCTTCGGCTTTCTTTTGGATTATTGTAGTGGTTCTAACTGCAAGCACTAACTGGAAATATTTCTTTTTATTTGTTTTTCCTAATATGTATTTCAAGAATTTGTTTATTTGTTTTCACAGTTTGTATTTCAAGAATTTGTAAGGTCTTCATGTTTCTTTTGTCTGTTCTAGAGAAACACGATCTGTATATCCATAACCGTGATCTACTTCATTAGCACTGTGGTCGCCTAGGTTTCAGCCCCTACATCATTTAGATGAAAATTCTGAATCCCAAAATTTTTGTTTTTCAACAGAGCAAAGCTAGATGACAATGCTAGACTACTTGATTTTACCGAGAAACTGGAAGCTGCTTGCATTGGAACTGTGGAGTCTGGAAAGATGACTAAAGATCTTGCTCTCCTCAATCATGGACCAAAGTACCATCTGACTCTCATGTCACTATTATTGTTTCTAAAATTGTAGCTTTCGTCTGTTATAAACCATCAAACAACAGATGATTTTATGCGAGCCTTTTCGTCTCTTCCAGGGTGACTCGAGACCAGTGGTTGAACACTGAGGAGTTCATTGATGCAGTGGCAGAGGAGCTGAGAGCAAGACTCCTGGGCAAATGAAACAACAGATGATTTTATGCGAGCCTTTTTGTCTCTTCCAGGGTGACTCGAGACCAGTGGTTGAACACTGAGGAGTTCATTAATGCAGTAGCAGAGGAGTTGAGAGCATGACTCCTGGGCAAATGAAATTTGTAAATTCCACTAAAGAAATTTGTAAATCATTTGTCGCCAAAATCATTTGTAAATGAACACTGAGGAGTTGCTTCTGATGTCTGTTTGAGTGTGCCTTGGATTTTTGTCACTTTTGCATGCTATTTTTTCATTTATCACCAAAATGATTGTTGCTTCTGATGTCATTTTGAGTGTGCCTTCATGCTACCCCCATCTAATGTTTGCTTTTTTCTGCTGCTCCGTATTGGTTGCATGTGTGAATAGGCTCGGCTTGCAGAAAATAATTGTTTAACTTTGCTTGCTCTGGGGTTAAAACTTGTTCATCTCATGGACCCGACCGGGCCCGAACCCGGGCCCGATCGGACCCGGATCCGACCTGACCCGAATGACCCGACGGGATCGACATCGACCCGACCCGATCCGACCCGAATTTCAATCGGGTCGGGTCTGGGACCAAAATTAGGACCCGAACAAAAAACTGGGTCGGGGGGTCACTCAAGATCCGACCCGACCCGACCCATTTGCAGCCCTAACCACATGACATGGCCGCATGAACCCTAGAGCGGTGCCCTAAAGTTCATTCAAGGCCTAGATGAACAATTTTCCAATGAATTCCATAAATTTAAGTCAACTGTTTATAGCCAAAAGGATACAACTACCAATTCCATCATAATCAAATCATTCATATATTTAGATACAAAATTTTAATTGTCCATTGGTATCAGAATATGAACTAGCTAACTAGCTAATGATTGTTATTCAAACTTCACGAATATGAACCATCATAATAATATATAGTTTGAAAATAATATGAATATCATAAAATCATAGTCTGACTATTAGCAATACTCAAAATAAACAAATTTTACATATATGATCAAATATCTATATTAACACCCGCTCAAGCGATACATCATACAATAATCAATTAATTTTTCAACAGTAATTCTAGTAGCTTACCATTAGATTTTTTGCAATCCAATCTAGGTCTAAGACCTCATATCCTTTCAATTTTGGGTCAAATTCCGATCATGTTTTTCACCTGTGATGGGGTAATCGATAGGTTTCACGTTTTTCACCCGTGATAGGGCAATCAATAAGTGTCACATTTTTGCTCATGATAGAACAATCAATAAGTGTCGCATTTTTCACCTGTGATGGAACAATCGATAGTAACGAGATTAGCCCAAAGTCTACACAGATTCATATTTATTTTTAGCTATAGATAACCATGGTCACATTTTCTGCCAGTGATAGGACAATCAATATAACATAGTTAGTCTAGAGTATCACATCCACTAGTCTGATTGTGGAAATATAAGTTTTACTTATATATACATCCATCATACTACCAATCACAAACACACATGATCAAAACATAATTTAATATAGAAATCATCAAAAAAGAATTCTTGCATTTTATTTATCTTGATCATTAGCATATCATACATATATGTGAACAAAATATCTATAATCCTGTAGGCAAGTGTACAAGAATTTTTATTTCTATGCCGACAACCTAGACAAACTAATTACCTGCCGATATTACGATCTACGATCTGAGGTACGTAGAACCCTGCTCAATGTCCTCTTGCCCAGAAGATTGTTTTCCTATAGAACCAAATCAACATCAAAAATTATTTGAGGTATTCGACAACCCAGAATTCTCTACTGGTCCACTAAAGGATCCACCATCATGTAGTAACCTAGAACTATCCATCAGTTCTTCCATCCAAACTTTTCTGACCCAACTGGAGAGAGAAAATGCCAAGATAGAGAGAGAAAAGAAGAAGAAAGAGAGAAATAAGAAGAGAGAGAAACTTGAGAGAGGAGAGAAAGAACAAGAGAAAAGAAGAGAATCGTGAGGCTCTTTCTCTCTTTCTTCTTTCTGAATGAAGGAAGGCCACCTCAAGCGGTCGCCGGTGAGCTACGTCCCTCAGTGGCATCCGGCGGCAGGCCGACAAAGGTGAGCCATGCCTGGTGGTGGTCGGCCAAACACAAAATAGGAGAAACTTGTCTGCAATCAATCTGGTGATTTGCCGACTAGATTCAAGGGAGAGACGGTGGCCTAACAACCAAAAGAAGGAGAAGGGAGGAACCAGCAACAAAGACTTACCTTTGGCGAGCTCTTCCGACCGGATCGACAGCAAAATCCCTGAGTGTATCCCACGGAATATCTAGGGATCTATACATCTAATGGGAGAACTTCCAAGGTAGATGCAAATGGAGGGGGATAGAGACTCTTTTATAGATGAATTTGGTTTCAACATGGAAGGATTTGGTCCCCTTAGACTCCTCCCTCCAGTAGAATTGGAGAAGGAAATCAGGAGTTTCCTCCCAGCCACACGTGCCCAACAAAAATATGGGTCCTTATACTAACATCCACTATCCAAATACAATTTCTGCACACACCACAACAAACACTTCTACTCCAAAAGCAAACCAAGCAATGTGTATAACTATTGGCATAAAGTTGTACTGTCTCACTAATTCCATCCAATGCTCATGCCAATTTTATAACCTATATAACATATTCATGAAAAAAGAAAAACAAAAAGCTTCAAAATTTAATCAGTAAAGCATGCATAATGGCTTCTAGGTGCTTGCTTTTGGAATTGAAGTGCACAAGATGGAAACTGCAATGGACTTTATGTGATCTTTATACAAGGTTTAGTGTCACCCGAGAGGGCATCATTTTTCTTGACTTCGAACTCACAACGGAGCTTTGCTGCTCTTTTAGAAAAGATGGGGAGAGAAGGAACTAGGAATTGAGGAGAGGAGAGGTAAAGGCTACGATTTTTCAAAGAAATATGGGCTTTTAGAGGAGAGATGGAACCCATCTTGAAGAGTAGTCACCATAAATAGGAGCTTCTATTGAGAAAATTGGGTTATGTAAAGCTTCCACTAAGAAAACAATACTATAAACAAATTAATATTGGATTAACATAAAAAAATTTAACTTAATTTTATAGAAAATTCATAGCTACGCTACAACTCAGCATAAAACAGAGTTGCACTTTTCTAATATAACAAGTATGATATTGGTATTCTAGCATCCATCTCCAAGGTTTTGTTTTGGTTCATACGAGAAAAAGAACGGCGATGAGATTGAGATAAACCGATATTTTTAGATCGAGATATCAAAACCTCGAAGGAGATGGTAAATCTAAGACTAAGAACTTTATTTGATTAATATTTATTAATTAAAAAAAATACTTTAGTGAAGTAGAAGATGATTGAAAAATATTAACGGATATGGCTTTATTGTATCTGTGATTTTATCAGATTATATCAGCTGAGAACCAAAATTTTTATAAAGGAGACGTCTAATACCGCACCCCACCCCACCCCACCCCACCCCATCCTTTGTAGCATGGGAGATGGTAGAATACTGCTATCAGAACCGATACCGGTTTGGCGGCAACAGGGGACCTTTGTACCAGAATCTTAAACGGGATAGGATATTCCGAATCACGCCTCATTCTCCCCTCCGCCCAGATAAGAAGCACCAACGGACCTTTACATAAAAGACCTCCGTCTCTTTTTATCTTTCCCTCCTCCCCCCCCACCCAACGCCCCATCCCCCCGGCCCCCCCGACCTCGGCAGTTCCCGAGCCGAAGACGGCGGATGTAGAGAGAGAACGCCATGGCGGAAGGCGAGACCCCTCGCCAAGGAAGCACAGGAGTAGGAGGAGGAGAGCCATTGGATCCCTCGCTGGGGATCGAGTACCACCTTCCGGCCACCGTCCTCGCGACGGTCCTCTCGCGCCTCGATCTCCGCTCCCTCTGCTCCGCCTCCGCCACCTGCCGCTCCCTCCGCGCCTGCGTCTCACATACCCTCTCCTTCCTCCCCTCCTTCCACCTCCTCGTACGCTCTTCCCCCGAATCCTCTTCTTTGCCCTAATTCGGTGCGATCTGTTTTTCTATTTTGTGATTTTCTTTGGGGTTTTGCGTGCAGGATATCGCGCCGACGCTGGATCTGCTGAGGCCTTTGCTGCCTCCGAACCCTCACCTCCGGAGCCTGCGTCTGGACTGCGGCCGCCTCGATGACTCCTCGATTGGGTATCTGGCGAGGCCTTCGCTCCACGAGCTCTGCCTCCATAACTGCGAGAACTTGAGCGGTACGCTCCTCTCCACGGTGGGAGCGAAATGCCGGGATCTCAGGTAATGTGTGGAAGCGATTATGTTTGTTTTCTAAATGAATAAAACGATATATGACCTGACGAACTTTATGATAACCTTCCTTTTGTATTGAGACATTATAGCTAATATGTAGCAAATAAAGGGAACTCGTATAATATTTGTTATCTTCTATCAGGTATCGGCTCTGCATTGTGGAAGCTTGTTCTGGCCCTTTAGATTATTAAGAGTGAACTGCTAGTTTTATGATATTCATGTTGTGCTACAGTTCTAACATTTGAGGGAACTGTTAGCATTTCTAATTTATTGTCTGCAATCGACATTTCTTTTCCAGGAAAGGACTCAGTTTTGGTTACTTTATCCTGATTCAGTCCTTCTGTTTAAGTAGATGAACTGGAAGAAGTATAAAAAGATGGATTTTATATTTATCCTTCCTTTTCTGGGAACTACATTTTTGACTTGTGGGTAATGAATAGCAAATGAAGGGAAATGTAATATTTATCACCTGCTATCAAGATGGCAACTTTTTGAGAGGGGACAAGCTCTGCTTGAGTTAGCTGTGCTGCCCCTTTGAATTGTTTGTATTAATGCTGCTTGATGCAGATGAGTGAAACCAGAATATATGCTATAGCTTCCAATTACTGTTTATAAGGATTTGGGAGGGATTGCTGGGTTGAAGATTATTTATCTTAACTTTCTGTTCAAGGGAACTTAAATTATGATAAGAGTAGGAAGTTCCTGAAGAGATCATGCCTATACTTCTAGTTTTCTTTCTTATAGGAGAAGAAGTTCAGGTCATTTTGAACAGATGCTAGACAGCACTGTCATGGAGTGGCTGAGCTTGTGGAAGTGGACAATTCGTAAGATGTGCTATAGTCTTCTGAGAACAAGCATAAGGACTGTGTTAATTAGATTTTAGAAAAATATTTGTTTTTTAAAGTTCAACCAGTACTCAAAATTGTCCGCATTTGTTATTGGATCTCGTCAAGGAACTTAGCCCCACATGTATGGATATTTTTCATGTAAAGCTTAGGCTTGTTAAATATGTTCTAAACTTGCCTTGCATAGAAAATGAATATGAAATACTTGCAAATATGAACATAATGATGTTGTCTTTATTTTGCAGGCAACATTTTTTAAGTTTGTTTTAAATGATAGCTTTTCGTTTATTTGATTATCTATCTGTTTATTTATGTTATAACAGAACTCTCTCTTTGAGCTCTCTAGCTGAGCGTAGAGGACTTCCAATCCTTTTTTCTGATCTAGAGGAACTGCTTAATGGATGTTCTCAGTTGGAGGTGAGCTAAATTCTGCTTGCTTAATCTATCATGATAACATTTTATACTTGTTAAAATTTCATTTCAATAGTATAATTCGGTATTGTAATCTATGATCACATTGGGCAAATGTTTAGATTAAATACTAATATTGAATTGTCTATGAGAGGATCTGGAAATAAGCATTACTTTTGATCCGTCATAAGAAATGATAAACATCACTAGCCTTTACTTTGTTTAAAACATTGTATGAACTTGAACCGTTGGTTGATTAGATTCTCCTTGTCTTTTGAAGAAAGGTTACCTCAATACATAGATTGGCAAATGCCTTCTTACTGAAGTGAAGAAAGCAGCATCAGCCATGATGAAGAAACTTAACTCCATATGCGAACATACACAAGTGAAATGACTGCCTTCTTTAGATATTTTAGTCCAATATGATTTGGTTTATTTGGTGCAAGTTAATCCATGCCCTTACGATAATTAAACTTGCATCCACTTATACATTATTCACAAGTGCTGATGTATGTACAGTTGTATGCTGTATAATGTAAACGGATGCAAAGGCTGTGCATTTACTCATAGATGCATGAATATGTTGTGTTAATATGTTTAATTGAAATTTACAGTAGCATCTCAAGTTGAGTGATTCAACGGAAAACACCATTGATATTTCGAAGAGGATGTTTGATAATTCATGATTATCAGTTCAAGATGTGTACCCATGTTGGTACTTTTGAAATAAAAGAAAAAGACCTTTTTAGCCCTAATATTGGAAGGGAATGCAAGTGGCTCTGTTTAGTTATGACATATAATTTGCAGGGAAAGAATGATTTAAACTCATGCATGGGACTTTACCTTTTAGTTGGGACTATGTTCTATATGTAGCTGTTTGACCATAGAGACAAGCTATAAGTCGTGCTTTAACCCACCATTTAGCTAGATCTGAGCAAAAAAATTGTATGAAAGGGAATGGCTTGTTAAAACAGCACTCAATTTATGTTGTTTGATAAATTGAATGCCATGTTTTTGAGCCAAACATACATATCTATATAACAAAAAGATAATGCAATTGACTGCCATAAAATATTGATGGATTCAAGCCTATTAGGCCATCAAGATCAGCTATAGGTGCACCATCATATCTGTAAGGCATTGCATTGAATCCACTAATTATATCATTGCATGTTAAATCATTTACAAATAGAAAAAAGGACATCCTAATGCACAAGGCTCCCACCATGGTAGGGTGTGTAGAGGGTACGTAGTCTTACCCCCACGCACTGAGAGGTTGTTTTCGTGCTTTAAACCCATGATATCTAGGTCACAATGGGGCAACCATGGTATACCGTACCAGCCTTCAATCTTAATTTACAAATACCCCTTCTTTTTTTTTTCCTTTCGGTGCACTTCTTGCGCTTCTTTCTTTGAAACTATTGATGAGGCCATTTCATGTGTACTATTGGGATTCAAGTCTTTCGACATCCAAACCTTTGTAGTCGCCGTGTTAACCTAGTATTATTGCTTTTTGACGAGGCCACAAGTTTGGCATATGAGAATTGTATGTTTGTAGGCTTCAAAAACATCTAATCATAGTTTCGGAATATGTGTCATTAATGGACCTATGGGTGCCCTGAACACCTTAATGGAAGATAATTAAGCTCATTTTTCTCCAGATGATAGTATGGACAATGTTGGTAAGTTGAATGACCATGCTCCCGGATATGAAGGCCGCTTAGGTTAGGTTGTTGACCTTCATTAGAATATGAAAATTGACCACTTTATACTAAGGTTCGTCGAACCAGTACTGAGACCCGTACCAGTTCGAACCGAATTGACAGCAGGGCTGTGGCAATCACAACAGGGCCTCGCAATCGGTGCGAACCGGTCCAAATTCGAGTTGAACCGAATAGAACCGTCCGGTTCCGGCCGGTTTCGGTTGGGGGACTGGAACGTTTTCTATTGAAGAACCGACCCGGTCGGAGATCAGGTCGGCTTGGTTTGGGCTGAACCAGCCGGTTCAGCACGGTTCAGCAATCATTGCTTTATACCAACAACAGGCCTTCTATGAACCCCAAGTTTGTTACTGACTTTCAAGGGTAGCATCCAACAATAGGGGGTAGAACTAGGTTTACTCATAAATTTATGGCACCCTTCAAGGATGTCAAATATAAGGTCTTGATAGAGATTAGAAGTTAAGGGTTTCTATATACTATTTGTAGAGGCAATTTGCGTTCGCTTATCAATGCCCTTTTAAGCTTGGTTGTCCATATGAAGAGAATCAACATGGAGGTTTTCCTTCTTCAATAATGATCCTTATCGTCAGTCCGATAGACAATTATTATCGTTAGTGTTCAATGCACAGTATTATCAAAATTCTTCAAGTTTTAACATATTTGGAGTGTAGACTTATCTGGACGCTTGGATAAAACATGAACAACATGATACTCCATGACACTCTAAAAATGGAATGTCTTGCTTGTGTTAGCTAGAAGCTTGACACTTGGTATATAACCTTTTGAAGCAAGGTTCGCCAAATCGGTGTCGGGTGTTGTACCAGTTGGTGACAGATGAATCTACGGTACCATACTTTTAGCTCAAAGATTCATCCAGGTGTGAAGGTGTCTATCACTGGCATCCTGGAGATTGGGGAGCAGGAAGGTACCTTAAGATAGCTCGGAGTCTCGATCACAGGTCGACGTCTCCATAGGGCGGACTGCTCTCCCATAGAGCTGGGCATCAGACGCAGACTGGAGAGTTGGCAGGCGGGCGCTTTGTCTAAGATAAGTAATCACTGGTACGATCAGTCTTGAGCTCGACTCTTATTTATCTATTATCCCACACTTTGGTGCCTCTCGCGGCATTACGGTGCATGGAGCGACTGTTTAGGAGTTTTCTTTGGGGGCGGCATGGGGCAGCATTGGTATTCATCTGTTGGCGTGGGATACCATCTGTGACCAATAGTGGGGGGCTGGAGGTCCACTCCTTGATCGAGCGGCGGGAGATTCTCACGATCAAGCTGGCAGCTAGGTTTCTTCTGAAACCGGAGGGTCTCTAGGGCTCTCTGATGAGGGCCAAGTATGGGGATCCGGCTGACCCGACTGTCTTTCACTCTAGCCATCGCAATTCATTTGGAGAGAGATCTACGCCCGCGCTTCGATGGTTCTTCCGAAGATCAGATGGGAGATCGGGGACGGACGGGCTATCGTCTTGGAGGACAGCTAGCTCTCTGAGGTGCCACTGCGTGACTGGCCTACCCTGTCGACCCTGGTCAGCTAGAGGGGTGTAGAGTCTGCGATCTATTTGCTCTAGGTGGGCGGATGTGGAACGAGGACCTGGTCCGACAGGCTTTTGGGGAGCGGCTGGCTGTGTGGGTTCTGTGTCTGGCGATTCCTATTAGGGAGGTTGCAGATAGGAGGGTCTGGAGCGTGACTGGGAGGTCAGAGGTGAAGGTCCGAGATTTACTCCGGGTGGTCAAGAGGACTACGACTCGGCAGATTGATGGGGCCAGGATCTGGAGGCTTCGTATCCACTCCCGAGTCGCCTTATTTGTCTGGAAGGAGGCATGGGGGTGCTTGCCCGCCAGAGGCGTGCTAGCTAGGCGAGGGATGAGCATTTTTTCAAAGTACGTGGCCTCCCCGAAGGTGGAGTCTATTTTTCATGTTCTTATCGAATGCTCGCGGGCCGCTCAGATCTAGGGTTGTGCCTCGGGCTCCCCCGACCCTCGGCAGGGGTGGACGTCGATCGAGAATTTTTTTGCACTTCCTAGAGATCTCCTCATGGAGGCCCGACCTTGAGGAGTGGAGGATCAAGGCTGCCTATCTAGCCTATCATTGTTGGCTAGATAGAAATGCTCGGGTCTTCGAGGACTGTAGAGCGCATCCGAGGACAGTGGCGGATGGAGGTCTTCTTTATGAGGCGGAGGTTATTCGCACCACTGTGTCGTCATCTCTTGGGATGGCTAGAAAAATCTGAGGCTCCCATTCTGCTCCTGTAGCATCCAAGACCGTGCTAGTCTTCTGGGTGCTCCCACCCTCTAGCTTTCTGAAGATGAGCTTCAACGACAGTGCTGGCGAGGGAGGGAGCACTGGAGGTGTGGATTTCGTTATCAGAGACCATGATGCCAGACTGATAGTGGCTGGGGGCCGGCGGATCTTCGACATGTCTGTAGTTAGTGCCGAGCTCAGAGCCGCATGAAAGGGCATCACCTGTGCAAGACGTGTTCTGGGTGCGGACTGCATTCTCCTCGAGGGGGACTCGGCCATGGTTATCGAGTGGATCCGGGGTCGGAGACGCAGTGCTGGCTGTAGGGCGCTGCTCCATGACATCCGCAGGCTCTTAGGCGAGTGTGGTCTCTATCGGGGCCGCATATGTCTATAGAAAGGTGAATAGCACTGCTAACTAGGTGGCTTTATTCGCGGCTCACCATTTTGGAGGCTTCACCTGAAAAGACCACGTGTCTGTGTCTTATCCTCTGTATTATTTTTTTTCTTTTCTGATTTTGTTGGTTGCACCCACACTCGTCGCGTGTGAGCCGCCGTTGTGCCCCCCCCCCCCCCCCCCCAAAAAAAAAAAAGAGTTGTCGTTATTAAAACAAATTGTCATATTATTGTAAACACTGCTCAGACTGTTTACAAACAATTTTTGCAGACTCTGGGATAGGTAACTGATAACTGAGTCAAACCATGTTCTGGTTTTTGCATGGGAACACATTGAGAAACCATTTTGAATACAATTGGACCTAAAACCATGTTGGGTTTGTGATTTGCTGCTCTGGAGATGGACACATTTCTAATGTGTGAGGTTTACTTTAGATGGCTCATTGAGTGTGACAAGATCAAAAGTCTTGGTGGGCTGTGGGAGTGCTACCATTGGGAACACATTTATTTAGGTCATCATGGCAGCTCATGTAGTATTGTCAAAGTTCAGCATTAATAAAGTATAGGTGCAACTTTGTGAGCATCTTTTGCGATGGCATGTGGATGTTGGCATGTTACCATGACCAAATTTGTTCAATTGTCGGGCATAGATCAAACTCATCTGAATGCAGCTCAAACTTATCAAATTACACACATCAGATCTGGGAAATAGGGATGTTATATGACATCTCTATCTTGCTACAAGACCTAGGCTCAGATTTTCAAGCTGCAAAACCTAAGTGAAAAATGAACTAGTTAATTCAAGTGCTGTGGTAGCTGTATCCATGCTTTGTATGCAAGGTTGAGTTTATACCCACTGAAATAAGACTTGTGAATCTGAAGCATCAACCTCTTTGAAGATTAACTCTAGTCTTCCTAACTGTAGTGGGATAGATTTTGTCACTGTGGAGCACATAACATGATTTTAAGAGGATTTCTGGTGTTTTTTTTAATTGAGATAATTGGTGCAAAATGCAAGGAATATGCTTGGTAAGATGCACGCTGGAGCTAAACTGGTCTAAAGTGTGCTACTGTGGTTTGATGCTACGAACATCTAGATACCCTCAATTCAAGATGATTTTAGATGGTCCATGTGTCTTGAAGCATTTTCTGCATCCCGTTGATACATTAGGATCTACATTTTTTTTTTTGCTAAACCGAGTGATCTATACAACACGTGTACGGATGCACCCCAATAAAGTTGGAAAACAAAAATATCACGGAGCTCCCAAGGCAGCTCCCCGTCCCCTGCCCATAGGGTACTACTGGCATGGTTAGCCACATACGTGGCTACCCAATCCGCAGCCCCGTTGGCTTCTCTAAACACATGCTTCGCCTGGACCACCCCTCCGTCCCTCATCATCATCCAGATATCGCGGATCAAGCGGTGGTCGGCAGCACCGACCCTCTGAACCTCCTGGATCCAACTAATGATCGTAGCCGAGTCACCCTCCAAAATGACTGAACTAGCTGAGAGCATACACTGAGCATGTCGAAGACCTGCCCAGGCAGCTCTCAGCTCCGCTTTAGGAACCGTGCAGTCAAATAACTGACAGCCTCCTACGGCCACAACCCTGGAGTTCGAGTCCCTAATGACGAAACCCGCTCCACCCTTTGTGCCACCATCCAGCACCGACTCATCAAAATTGATCTTGATGAAGCTTGGGGGTGGGGGGCTTCCAGGTGAAAACACCGTACGAGAAGCTGCTGAGGCAGAATGAAAACCCTAGATATCCCGAGCTATCAAAAGTCCTTCTAAGGAGGAAACACGATTAATCTCTGCTGCCTGCGCTCGGGCGCTCTCCGCCACGAGCCTTGGCGACATGCTCTGCTCGCCAAAGGTTCGAGCATTCCTTGCCAGTCATATCTGGTATACTGTGCAGATCGCTCTAATCGTCTCTTGGCGTGTCAATGGGTTGCCCGACCACCAACGGATGGTCCGTAAGAACTGGTCCCCCTGAGACCAACCCTTCGCGTAGCAGCCCTGCTGCACGCAACGCTGCCCTCGCCCATGTGCACTGAAACAGTGCATGGTCCACCGACTCATCAGCTCCGCATGCCCTGCACTCAGGGGGGCATCCTCAAACTCCGTCCGCTAAGTACTGCTCTCGGTTGGAAGCCGATCCCATACGACCTTCCATAAGAACAGTGCGCCCCTCGGATTGAGGCCTAGGCGCCAGACCCAGGCACACTCCGGACCTGGCTCATGCTCTGGCCGGAGCACTCGGGAGAGCTCTCCCACCCTCCGATCCTACACGACGTGCTCCACACCCGGGTATCCGAACCCGCATACCCCGGAATCGGAAGGGACCGGACCCTCTCGGCTAGGTGTGCCCCAAACATGTGACCCAACCTAGCCTCATCCCAAGCAGCCCTGCTCGGGATGAGGAGGTCGCAGACCCGCCGTACCTCCACTACCTCAATGTCAACCATAGTCGGCCAGAGTCTCAAGGGTAAGACACCCACCCATGGGTCGCCAACCACATCAATACTCTGCCAATCGCCTATCAACCATCTAGTATTCTCCCCGATTGTGGAAGATATCTTGCAATCTCTCGCCATATGAATGAGCAACGACGCCCACTGTGAATCTCCCCTGCAGTGCACGTCCGACCATATCTTGCAGCCATGATCTGACTCCAGAAACTCTGTGGCTCCAATGTGAATTGAGCTGCATGTCGGGCAATCAGCGCTTCGCGCCGCTCCACAAGAGACCACCCCGAGGCCACCCTCCCTCACTGGTAGGCAGACACTCTCCCATGCCACTAAATGCATCCTGTGACCCCCTCCATACGACCCCCATAGGAAGCTTTGCAGTAGCGCTCGATCCTCGTCAGCAGTGTTTTCGGAACCACTGTGTTGGCCATGAAGTGGACCGGCATGGAAGCTAGCACTGATCTAATCAACGTCAATCTACCCATCATAGAGAGCGAAGATGCCCTCCAGCCCTCCAGTCTGCTCTGAATCCTCTGTACCAGACCAGAACACTCAGTCACCCATAACCTCCTGCCCGTGATGGGTACTCTCAGATAGCTCCAGGTCCAATTCTGAACCGGCATTCCCAGTATCCCCCGAATCTCTTGTCTGACCCTATGCTCAGTGCTAGGGCTGAAGGAAATTATTGACTTCTGAAGGTTTACCTTCTGCCCCGACATTGCGCAGTACTCCGCTAATACTCTCCTGAGGACTCATGCATCTGCTGCCCGCGCCCTAGCTAGGAGTAGACAATCGTCTGCGAATAGTAAATGTGATATAGACCGAGACCTCGGGGCGGGAACAAACGCCTCCAGCTCCCGGTTAGCACAAGCACCCGCAAAGCCCGAGATAGGACATCTGAACAGATGATGAACAAATATGGGGATAAAGGACATCCCTGTCTAAGCCCCATAGTAGACCTAAAGAAAGGGGAAGGCGTGCTGTTGATCAAGATGGAAAACCTCGACCCCCAGACACACCCCAACACCCACTCAATCCAGATCTCATGAAAGCCAAAGCACTCCAAAGCGCGTCATAAGAAACTCCACCGAATTCTGTCGTAAGCCCGTTCCATGTCTAGCTTAATAGCCATCATGCTTCGTCGCTTAGAGACCCGTCGAAGATCCCACATTATTTCTTGGGCCAGCATGACGTTATCAGAGATATTCCGACCTCCCACAAAAGCACCTTGCTCTTGGCAGATGAGGCATGGCAGCAGATGCTTCATCCTGCCCACCATTATCATTGCCACAACCTTATAAAGGGTTGTGCACAAGCTGATGGGCCTGAAATGGCTAGGCTCCCTCGCATCCTAACGCTTCGGTATCAGCGTGACAAAGGTAGCTCTCCAATCATCGGGCATCGCTGCCTGACTGAAGAAATACCGCATAGCCTTAACCATCGCAACCCGAATGACGCCCCAATATCTCCTAAAGAAGAAAGGTGGAAAACCGTCCGGCCCCGGAGCCTTGTCCCCTGCCAGGGCCCAGACTGCCTCCTGCACTTCCTCCCCTATCACAGGCCGCACCAAGAGTGCGTTCTCCCGACACTCCGAGTTGCGTATCTGCTCTCGGAAGCTGGCCGACATCCCCAGACTCCCTATCCTCCGTCCATCTGGACCAAAAGAAATCCAGCAATACTTGACTAACCTCCGCCTCCCTCTCCACCTGCCGACCAGTCCCATCTCGCAGGGAACGAATCATGCTCCTCTGCCTCCTTGATGATCGTCGTCCAATGGAAAAAACTGGTATTCCGATCTCTCTCTCTAACCCACTGGATCCTAGACTTCTGTCTTCAGAAGATCTCATGCTGGCGTAGCAATGAGTGATGATCAGCAAGTAGCCCCCGTAGGCGCATCATATCCGCCTCCGGGAGCTCACCCTTCTGATCTTCTCTGGTTTGAAGGTCGCTAATGGCGACCTCCACCACGTCCATCTTCCTAAAAATATCTCCCACCACCTCACGGTTCCAACGGCGGAGCCGCCTCTTAGTTAGTTCCAACTTTCGTGATACCCTCTGCATGGCATTATCGTGCACCGGCAAGGACCATGCCTCCCGAATAATGTTCCAGGATTGAGGGTAAGACAACCACACCTTCTCAAAACGGAAGGGGCTGTGATGGCCGGAGTCCGAGACTGTTGATAACAACAGTGGACAATGGTCAGAAGCAGTGCAGGATAAATGTCTGACCTGATAGGTAGAAAATCGGATGATCCAATCAGGGGTCGCAGTAGCCCTGTCTATCCGCTCCCAAACCCTAGCCCCGCCAGACTGGTTATTACACCAGGTGAATTGCGGTCCAGAGAAACCTAGATCCACTAAACCGTTCTGCGATAAAAAATCACGGAACTCTCTTCGATCTATTGTATCGGTAAAGGGTCGTCCTCTCTTTTCACTTGCATTCAGAATACAATTGAAGTCACCTATCACCGTGGTCGGAAAACCCTAGGCAACTAGATTAGCAATCTCGTCCGATAGGACTCTCCTATTCTATAATTGATGCTCGCATACAATCCACATAATACCCATGGAGCAGTATTAGGTTCTGTAACTATCATGGTAACCTGTTGGGGGCAGTTGTGGAAAGACATCCACTGTCGCCACCCTCCGCTTCCACAACACCAAGATACCCCCTAAAAGCCCTTGGGAGTCTATAGCATAGGACTCCCAGTCGGCCTCCAGGCGGCGTTGCACTCGACGAAGTCCGTTGCTAGACAACCGCGTCTCACAGAGGAAGCAGATCTCAGGGCTGTGGACCTGCACTAACTTCCTGAATGACGTCCTAAAAGACGGATTGCTCGCCCCTCTACAATTTCATGCTAGAATCCTCATGGGGAAAAGTCTGAAAGGTCGGCCACAGGCTCATCCACCCCCTGGGCCATCGGGTCCAGCGCTACCTCGGGATACATCCCTCCACGCTGACTGTCATCCTCACTCGCTCCAGAGACAGCCCGCATAACTGCCGCTCGGACCCTCTGTACCACCATCGAATGATCCACCGCCGGTCTACTAGTAGTCCCTGCGACCGCAATCCGGTCATCACTGCTCTCCCTATTGTCCCCCTGGGGTACCCCTCCCGGGTGGTCTGAGCCAGCTGCTCTGCCTCGGGGTGGCTGACCGACACCCGGTCCCTAGCTCCATGGGCCCCTCCGCCCAGGTCACACTCGCCCGGGCTAGACTCCTACGGAGGGCCTACTGTGACTCCAGTGCCCGCCGGGGGGGGGGTTCTAGCCTGGATCTCTCCCCTACCTGGGGCGGAGAACCAAATCAGAACACTATAGATGATCCCCGTGCTGGGTCCTCGATGGTGTCCACTAGCCCAGGCGCACTCAATGCTCTTGGTGACCCGAACACCTCTAGTCCTAATGTCTCTGGGTCCATCACATCGTGCCTACTCTCCGGGTCCGTCCCCCGGCACGTGAGGCCAAACCGGAAGGGACCAAGCCCCGAGAGAGCGAGCCCAGGGTCTGCCGGCTCACCAGCAGGCTCGCTTGGAGCTTGCTGCTCGCGAGGCCCACCAGGCGTGGGCGGCCCGCTGGGAGCGCGCGGCCCAGCAGGCGCGCTCGCGGGTTTAAGGGCAGGCGGCCCCAGTATGGGTCGGCCTGCCCGTCACCCGAATGACGCGCGCACGCGCACGTGCCGTGGGCATCACGCGCAGCGCACGTTCGCGCGCCGACCGCCCCCCCCCCCCCCAACGGGCCGATCGGCCCCTTATCAGCCCGCGGCCCAGCGTCCCTTGGGCCGCTTGCTGGACGGGCCCTTGGCCCCACCCACAAAGCCAGGTGGGCCAGGCTGCACAGCCGAGCTGGCCCGATGCTCCGCCGCCCAGCTCAATCGGCCTGCCATCCGAGTCGACCAGGCCGACTCTGAGTTTGAAAGCCGAGTCGACTCGGTCGCTGCCGAGTGGGGGGCCCTGTGCTCCGTCGCCCACCCCCTCCACCGGCATGCGTTTCGGCGGCGAATGGTGGCGAGCGACCTTGGTTGGTTTCGGCCAACCGTCGACGTCCGGAGGAGATGTGACCGGACGGCTAGTCCGGTCTCCCGGAGAGAGCGGCCGAGGCGAGGGTGACTTGGCCTTCGCTCGGCCGTCTTCCCCAGTCGCGGCGGCGGCGGCGGCGGCCCCCTCGGGAGCCGGGGTCGGTTAGCCACTAACCAAGGACCATAGATCGGCCCTTGATCGACCTCCTCGGTTCCCGACTCCGGCCCTGCTTGAGAAACCCCCAAATCCACCCCCCCTCTCCTCCGTCTGCTTCGGCATCGACTGGCAGCACGCCATCGCCGAGTGGCCTATCCTGCCGCATTCGGTGGCAGTAGTCGGCGATGTTCTCAAAGACGAAGGGCTGCCACCGCACCCTCGTCTTCCCCCGAATCAGAACCCCCAGAAGAAGGGGCTCGGTTGGCATCGATCACCACCTTCACCCGCGTGAAACCCATGGCTCGCCGTTGCTCGGTCACCCCGTCAACAGCGATCGGCCGCCCCGCTTGGGTTGCTATCTCTAGTATGGTCGCAGCAGACCAATATTTCGGCGGGAGCCGAGGTAGCCGGAGCCATACGACGACCGTTTTCACGGCGTCCTCCCCTGGCGCAAACTTCGGCACCCACGGCTCCATGGCGAGAAGCTACCCTGCCACCACCCATGGGCCTCCATTGAGTGCCCGGTCTTGGTCGGCCGTCGACCCAAACCTCAGGGCTAGGCGGTCGTCGACTAGCGGCACCACCTCCACCTTCCCTGCAAGTTTTCCACGGGTGGCCCACATCTTTGGCCACCCACTCGGCCGGCACCCGACGGCTGAGGCTACGGGCCACCACCGAGAGGCCGTCCCACTCCCGGCGAGCGGCCTCGATGGGCGCCTCCGACAGCTCCAAGACCGTCGGGAAGCGGCGACTCACCCGAGCCACCTCCGCGTCCGAGGGCCAGTGAGTCACCCAAGGCCCCAGCCTCGCTGGAGTCCTGGATGTCTCCCTCCGTTCCGCAGGAAGCTTACCTTTGCCTTTGCCCTTACCATTGCCCGCCAACGCTGCCGCGTACGTCGAGCTCCTCGTCGGCTTTTGTCCCCGAAGGGCTCGCCTGCTGATCCATCGGCCCGTCGGACCTGCACACAGATAGGTTAGAAGAAAAACAAACAAATCGTACTCGTTCGTTAGGGAGCCGGAGCTGCTCGATCTTCCGCCACCACCGCCGGCAAGACCGGCCTCTCAGCCCTCCCCTGTGCCCCCGAGGAGGTCACTGTCTGACGATGACGAACCCCGCGCCCAACCTCCCTCCTTAGACCATAGTTGAATCCGGTGCCCCCCACGGAGCTGTCCCGCCGTAGACGGAGAAGAGCCTCGCCGAGAAGCCGCCGACGAGCAGTTAGCCGTTAGGCCTCAGCCCACTTTCTCTCTCCTCAGAGCTTCTTACTCTAAAGAGCGAGTGCTTTCAGCACTACTTCTGCCTCTAGGATCTACATGTTTACTGTGCAAATATTTCACCAATTAGCCTCATGGTCAATCTCATGGACCACTACTTTGTCTTTACGTATGAAGTCGGTTGAACTCCTAAGATATGTATACCTAAAGTTCCTACCTTTGCTATGTAGGTCCCGAAAGTAGATTTACCCACTTCAAAGTAATGGACAGGTTACAAATTGTCCACTTGGTCAGTATGCAGGATGAACGTTCACTGTCTGCCTTGTACCAAATATTATTGTTATTTGACCTAATTCTCTAAATGGATAGCTATGATAATTATGTGGTCTGGAGGGGCTGGATTGTGTTGTGCTACTGAAATACCAAAGGAACCCCTTATGGGTGAATGTACTAAATTCTGTTACTTTATGTGGAGTTATTTCAGAACAATCGATGGCTTTAAAGAGAGTTCTATTTTTTTCAACTTTCCTTTTTCTATATGACTGATTTAATCATAATGATATTATATTCTGCTACATTATGTATTACAAAATAGTTGAAGCATATTCGTATCACTCTAGATGTTTTATAGCCTCTAAAATGCAAAAAAAGTTGTGATTTCTGGCCCTATTGAAGGAATATTTGTGTTTCTGAAATTGCCAGTTGTAGACTGTTCTAGGTTGACTTATGGATGATACTTGATCATGGTTTGTAGCCATAATGGAAATAGAATGTGGATGGTGGAACTTTGCTCTTGTTACGATTATATATGGATTTTTAATATTCCAAATATCGTCATGTTAAGAAATTTGGAAATCTGTGTATTTAAGGAACTAAAGAGCAAATCCTATGTGGCTATTCCAAATTTGAACGACCGTGTTGTTAGCCCTCAACTGAATTTCAAAACCTTGCTTTTATGAAATTGAGGAGCTAGCTGGTTCTTTTACAGTTATAAAATGATATGATTTAGATATCCCATTTAGTTAAGACATGTAAGCTTATCATGGTTTTACGTAAACAGAAGTTATGTTTTGTTGAGTATATATAATTGAGAGGGCGGAGTCTTGATGCAATGATAAGGTTGCTTGATTGTGATCTGAGTGTCATGCGTTTAAAACATGGAAATAGCCTCTCTGCAAGGCAAGGTAGTCTGTATACTTTTGACCCTCCCTAGACCCTGCAGTGGCTGGAGCCTCGTGCACTGAGATGCTTTTTCTGAAGAACATATAATTGCACTGGCATTCTTTTGTTATATTTTGATGCATTTCTCTAACCAGTCTGATATGTTGTAAACTTTGCTAGCATCTGACCTGGCACTTGATGTCGCAACATTTGATAACCCTAAATTTGGTCATGTCTGGGCAACTGCATCAGAAGGACTATCTACTCTTGAAATTGTTATATTCCTATGACAATGCTGACTGAACTGCTCAATTCAACTGGTGGAGTCACGTCGGCCCCCAAATCATGTAAAACCACCATTTCTTTCCGAGCCTTCAGAAGTTGTGCCTCGCGTAGACTATGTTACATGATTACTTGGGTCAGCTCTATTGCAGAGGGCCCTCCCTTTGCTGACGCATTTGGATCTTCAAGATGCTCCCATTATAGAGCCTACCATAGCTTCTGATCTCACAAATGCTGGTCTCCAACGGATCAATCCACATTGCAAATTGAAACACATTTTCACTGATACGAAGCCAGGAGTTCTTATTCACGTACTTTCGTCGAGTGAATGATCTAGGCATCCTTTTGATGTCAGATACTTGCTCTTTCGTTGGAGAGTATCTCCCTTGGTGGTTTTTTGCCCGTGTCACAGATACTGGTTTCAGGGCAATTCTACACTCATGCTCTAGCCTCCGGAAGCTTATGGTTTCCCATGGAAGCCAACTGACAGATCTGGTGTTTCATGACATCTCAGCTACTTCCTCTCTCTGACACATGTTAGTTTCAGGTGGTGTAATCTTCTAACCAACCTTGGGATTGGGGGATTATCATATAACAAAGAGCTTAGCGTTCTTGACCTAAGAGATTGTAGAAATGTTGGTGATGATGCAGTAAGAGCATTAAGCTATCTTCCGAAGTTACAGACATTATTATTAGAAGGCACTGATGTCAGTGATTTGGGAAGTGTCGTACCTGGGTCATGGGAAGTGTCCTTTGGCCTCATTGTCTCTCAGAGGGTGCAGAAGACTAACAGATGACTGCATCTCATCTATCTTTGGTGGTTCCATCCGGCCTAGCCTGCAAGTTTTAGACCTATCTAGGCTTCCTATCTATCCGACAATGGCATTTTGGTTGCTGGCAAAGAGTAGGACTCCAATTGTTGAACCCGCATCCGAGAATGCCCACATATAGGGGATACTTCAGTCATGGCTCTAGCATCAATGCAAGTTGAAGGTGGGGTCCTACGGGAGTAGCTTGCATTTGCTGGATCTTCAATGACTGTGGTGGTATTACGCCACTTGCAATCCGATGGTTTAAGAAGCCCTACTTCCCAAGGTTGAGTGGCTGGGAGTAACAGGAGCTTGAACAGAGATATGGTGGATGCTCTGGTAAGAAGCCGACCTTTCTTGCATATTGCATGCCGTGGCGAGGAACTAGGAACAGGATATGGGGATACATCATGTGGCTGGTATAGGCATGAAGAGGATGAGCTTGATGAACTTGAACAGTGGCTCCTGGAAGGTGAGGATGCTAGTGGTGATGAAGACATGATGGGGTGATGTTTGTGTTAAATACTAGCTTTATATTTTACGCATGTTTATCTTTAACCTTGTTGATTATGTAATTTATTGCTTGTAACTGTGACCGTTGCTCTTGATTCACAAACTTGTAGCAGCTAATGGTTCTTCTTGTCCACTATGCGATCAACGGCATGATGGTATTTTTTTCTGAGTAGATGAATCCATGTAGTAGAAGGAAGAGATCAGGTGTGTTCCGAACTTGGCAAAAGTTTCTGTTTCAGTTTATATTCCTTTTTCAGCTTTTTGTTTAGTATCCAGCAGTTTTTTCCAAACTTGGTTATGTTTGCCGACAGGAACTGGCTGATCTTGCATGAACTCCGATTTGTTCCTTTTTCTTTTTTGTAATTTCTTTCCTCCAATCTTGTGATATTTGAGCGGAGTCTGACACACTTAAGGTGCTTTATTTTAGTTCCTTTGTTTTATTGCATCTCCTTGCATCTGACAATCTAGCCCGTGTTTAGAAACTTGCAGAAACTGCAATCCATTTTAAATTGGAGCACTTTTCAAGCACTGGATTTCTCACTTAAATGGTGTTTCTGTTTTCCTCTGCCTTTTTTTTTTTTTGAAATTCCCCCTGATGCATATATCTCCAATGATCTGTGGGTATCCACATTCTTACTTTTGTCCAGCTGGATATGTCCATCATTGCACAGATAACATGTGGTTCTCCCTGATGTTCCTTTCTGGAAAAATAATATTGCTACTATCATTTAACAAGTGTTTCTCCAAAAAAAACATAAATAATAAAAAAAAGAGGGCAATATTGGCATTTTGCTTTTTAGAAAAATAGTGTTTGGTACTAGTATATGAAATTTGCTTCTACAAGAAGCCAAAAAATATTTCTAGGAGAAGCTAGAAAACCTAGCTTTAGTTTTTTTTCAGTGAGAAGAGAGTTTTAGAAAATAGCAATACAAACACAAAAACTCACTTTGGATTAGTGAGCTTTTTTCTTGTCATTGGGATATTTTGTGCCCTTCTATAAAATGTAGTCCTATAATATATGAATCAAAAACACAAAATATATGCAAAAGTATTTTGTATTTAAAATTTTAAACTATGTATATTCAATAAGAAGTGCTTTTTTTTTTTTTTTTTTTTTTGCTTGAAACGGGTTGTTCAGACAACGCGTGTCCCGAATACACCCAAGAACATCAAAATACAAAATCTCGCGTAGTGCCAATGGCAACTCCCGCTCTCCTGCCCACAGGGCGTATCGCCCGAATGGGTGTGCTGTATATGCAGCTACCCAGTCAGCCGCCCCGTTGGCCTTTCCTGAATACATGCTTGGCCCTCAAAGGGCCACAACATCCCTCATCATCATCCTAATATCCCGGATCAGAGGAATGGTCAAATGCTCTCCCGCCGAATCCACCCAATAACAGTGGATGAGTCGCCCTCCAAGATGATCGAGCTAGCCCGTAGTACCCGCCGCGCATGGCAGAGGCCGGCCCAGGCAGCTCGCAACTCCGCCGCTGGCACTGATGTGTCGAATAGCCGGCAGCCGCCCGCTGCCACTACCCGAGAGTGAGGGTCTCGTATGACGAAGCCGGCACCGCCTCGATACCACTGTCTAGTACTGAGCCATCAAAATTGACCTTGAGGAAACTCGGGGGTGGGGGCTCCCAGGTGAAGAACACCGTCCGAAGAGCTGCCTGAGCAGAGAAAGAACCCCAGGTGTCCCAAGCTATCAAGGTCGTATCTGAAGGGCTGGTAGGTCTGAACTCCATCGCCAATACTCGAGCGGACTCCGCAACAAACCTCGGCGACATCCTACGCTCGCCAAAGGTGCGAGCGTTCCTTGCCAACCAGATCTGGTGGGCGGTGCAAGTCGCTCGGATAGCCTCCTGACATGTCCGGGGACTAGCCAGCCACTGACGTATCACTCTGTAGAAACAGTCTCCTCTCCCGCCAAACCTCCTCTGGGATACCCGTTCCACTGCCATGTCTGCCGCGCCCAAAAAGCATCCAAATAGTACATGATCAACTGACTCATCCGCACCGCAGGCCCCCACACTCCGCAGGGATCCCCAGACCACGTTGGCTCAGCACAGCTCTCGTCGGAAGGCGGTCCCACGTCACCTTCCATAGAAAAAGTGCTGCTCTCGGGTGGAGCCTAGACCTCCAAATCCAGGCACCGTCCCATCCACTCTCATGCTTCGCGCTGAATCACCCGGGCCAGATCACCCAGCCTCACACTGGCCCTGCATGAAGTGCTCCAAACCCTGACATCTGGGCCCTCGCATCCTGGTACTGGCAGAGAAAGTATCCTCTCGGCTAGATGTGCCCCGAACAACTGGTGGAGTCTGTCCACGTCCCACTCTGCCCTCCCTGGTGCTAGGAGGTCGCACACCCGGAGCCCTACTGCTGCCTCGAAATCCACCGTCGTCGGCCAATATCTCAAGGGAATGGTATCTACCCAAGGGTCATCAGTCACAACAATGGTCCGGCCATCGCCCATCAGCCACCTGGTATGGGCTAACACGGTCGGCAGGTACCTCCCAATCTCACGCCACATGAAAGAGATGCGGCGACCGCGCCGTGCCGCCTCGGGGCTCCCTCGGCCATATCTGGCTGCCATCACCCGACTCCAAAGCCCATGTGGCTCCAACAAGAAACGAGCTGCGTGCCGTGCAATGAGTGTCTCACGCCGCTCCAGAAGGGACTGAAACTCCCAGACCACCCTCACTGGTGGGTCCGACATACCCGCTCCCAGGCCACCAAATGTACCCCACGACCCCCACCATGGGACCCCCAGAGGGAAGCTCCGGAGAAGACATTCAATCTTCAACAGAGTCGTCTTAGGGACCACAGTGTTGGCCATGAGATATACCGGCATGGACCCAAGCACCGATCTGACAAGTGTCAGCCTCCCCATCATGGATAGTGAAGATGCCCTCCATCCCTCCAGCCTACTCTCGACCCGCTGCACCAACCCCGAGCACTCCGCCACTCGTAGCCTCCGGCCCGTGATGGGAACTCCCAGGTAAACCAGAGTCCCCTCCTACTCGGGCATCTGCAAGATACTCCTGATCTCCTGTCTGACCTCTGCTCTCTGTGCTGGGGCTGAACTGGATGGCTGACTTCGTGAAGTTGATTCTCTGTCCGGATGCCGCACAGTAAGCTGCCAGCACTCTGCGAAGTACACGTGCCTCCGAAACCCGCGCTCTGGACAAAAGAAGACAATCGTCAGCAAAAAAGTAGGTGAGAGACAGGTCCCGCCCCCGGTGCTGGAGCATAGGACTCCAGCTCCCGGCTTGCACACGCCCTCTGGAGGGCACGGGACAGTATATCAGAAACAAATGATAAATAAATAAGAGGATAAGGGACATCCCTGCCGCAAGCCCCATGGTGGACTCAAAAAACACCGAAGGTGTGCCGTTGACCAAAATAGAGAACTTTGGCCCCTGGACACACCCTAGGATCCATCCAATCCATCGCCTGTGGAAGCCATAAGCCTCCAGTACCCTCCGGAGAAAACTCCATCTGATCCTGTCATAAGCCCTCTCCATATCCAGCTTGACAGCCATCAAACTGCCCCGCTTCGATGCTCGCTGGAGATCCCACATCATCTCCTGAGCCAATATGACATTGTGGGGAAATGTTCCTTCCCGCAATGAAAGCCCCCTGCTCTTGGCTGATAATTGCCTGGCAGTAGGGGCTTTATCCTGCCCACCATGATTCTCGCCACAACCTTGTACAAGGTTGTGCACAGACTGATGGGTCTAAAGTGACCCGGCTCTACTGCCTCTTGGCGTTTCGGGATGAGCGTAATGAAAGTGGCCTTCCAATCCTCAGGCATGGCTGCCTGGGTGAAGAAACACTGGACAGCCTCGATCACAGCTTCCCGAATGATACCCCAATATCTACGGAAGAAAAAAGGGGGAACCCATCTGGTCCTGGAGCTTTGTCCGCTGCCAGCGCCCAGACTGCCTCCTGCACCTCCTCCGCCAACACCGGCCGAACCAGGGTCATATTCTCATCATCAGTAATACCTACATCAACCCGCGGAAGGTGGTCATCAGCACCAGGGCCTTCATCCTCAGTCCATCTGGCGCGGAAAAAGTCGAGTAGAACCTGTCCAACGGCAAGCTCACCCTCCACTCGGCGGCCAGACCCATCACGCAGTGAGTGGATCATACTCCGCTGACGCCGAATAACCGTCGTCCGATGAAAAAACCTAGTGTTGCGATCACCCTCATTAACCCATTGGACCCGAGATTTCTGTCGCCAGAAAATCTCATGCTGCCGTAGCAGTGAGTGGTGCGTCGCAAGAAGCCCCCGAAGATGAGACATGTCATCCTCCGGGAGTGCACCCCGTAGGTCTTCTCTCTCCTGTAGTGTCGTAATCTCCTCCTCCACCCCCTCCAATCTCCGGAAAATATCACCCACTACCTCGCGATTCCAACGGCGGAGCCGCCGTTTGGTCAACTCGAGTTTGCGTGAGACTCCGCCGCATCGCGTCCCCCCCCGCACCGGAACAACGCCACGCCTCGCGAACGATGTCCCAGGACTGGGGGTACGACAGCCAAATCTTTTCAAAGCGAAAAGGACTATGGTGACCCGATACCGATGAGGTCGAGATCAACAAGGGGCAATGGTCTGATGCAATCCGGGGTAAGTGGCTAACTCGGCAGGTAGGGAAGTAAAGGATCCAGTCTGGAGAAGCAAAGGCCCTATCTAGCCGCTTCCCACACCCTAAGCACCCGCCAGGCTGATTATTGCACCAGGTGAACCGTGGCCCGAGAAGCCTAAGTCCACCAAGCCATTCAGCTGCCACAAAGTCGCGAAACTCCCTCCTATCATCCTATCAGTGAAAAGGCGCACCTCCCCTCTTTTCATCCGCACTTTGGATACAATTAAAATCACCAACTGCCACCGTTGGGATACCCTGGGCAAGCAAGCTGGTAATCTCATGCCAAAGGGGTCTCCTGACCCCTGTAGTCCGTGCTCGCATACACACCGCACAGCACCCAGGGGTCCGCCTCAGGTTCCGAAACAACCATCCACTACCTGTTGAGAACAGTTGTGGAAGGCATCAATCCTCGCCACCCCCCGCCTCCACAGGATCAAAGGCCACCAGACAGCCCCTGGGACTCGACTGCATAGGTCTCCCAGTCCCTCCCCAGGCGTCGCCTCAGTCGACCAAGCCCTTCACCAGACAAACGTGTCTCGCAGAGAAAACAAATCTCAGGACAGTGGAGCTGCACTAGCCGTTTAAAGGAGGACATGAAGGCCGGCTTGGCCGCCCCCCTACAATTCCAGGCTAGAATCCTCATGGATCAACAACTGCTCGGTCGGGCCTCAAGTACCTCCTCCCCCTGGGCCTCGGGAGCTAGCTCAGGCTGGCGGCCTACATCCCCAGCTGCTCGACCTCATCAGATACCTCGCACATGACTGCCGCCCTGATGAGTCGCACGACAGCTGGGTGGTCCCCCTCTGCCGTAGCTAAGCCCGTGGAGCAGTCACCACTGGCATCTGCATTCGGGAGACCCTCATATGGCGCCTCTCCGAGCGGCACCCCTGTCGCCTCATCACGAGGCGTCAGGGGCTCCACCAAACCTGCCTCCAGTGGCACCCCTGGGCTAGCCAAGTGCTGCTCGCCCAAAGCTTGGATCAGAGTACCAAACCGGTAGACACCATCGGGCCCTCTCCCAGAACCCACAAATGAATCCCAAGGGTCCCGCCCAGGAGGGGTCTGACCAAACAAGCAGGTGGGTTCCCTGCACTGGGACAGGTCCTCGACCTGGAGACCTATACTGGAAAGGGCCAGCTGGCTCCACGAGATCCCAAGACGGATCATCCTGGACCTGCACATCCTGAAAGTCCTGCGCAGCCCCAATCCCCAAACACTCAGCTGACTGGGCTTGTAGGCCCCCCGCTGAAGGTCCACTAGGATCCCCCCCTAATAGAGCTAGCGGGCCCCGTCCCTGCAGCAAGGGCCGCGGCCCAGATCGGCCCAACCCGCGCAGCCCACGGAGAGCCCGCGCCAGATGGGTGTGACCCGTCGCACCCCGTGCACCCAGCTGGGCCCGCACAGCCCCCGTCCGTCGCGAAGCCCGCGGACGCGGCCTGCTACCCGCGCGCGACTCGCCAGCGGCGCGGGGCGCGCCATCGGCGCCGGGCGAGCCATCGGCGCCGGGCGCGCCATCGGCGCGGGGCGCGCCATCGGCGCGGGGCGCGCCATCGGCGCGGGACGCGCCGTGGGCCCCGCGCCGGGCTCTGAAGGCCCGGGCCCGGCGGCCCAGCCTAATCGACTAGGCCTGCTTGCCTGGGCCCCTTGGCGGACTAGGGCCCACCGGGGCCCTGGCCCGCTTGGCGCAGCCCCGACTCGGCTCGCTGGGCCCAGAGGCGACCAGGGCCGAGTCCGCCGCTCGGTCGACCTCGTCGAGGTCATCGACCGAGTCGACCCAGAGCGGGATCGAGCGCTCTCGGTGCCAGTCCTCCCCCCCACCCGCCGGCTTCTGTGGACACCGGTAGGGCAGCTGGCGATGGCGGTCGAGTGGCAGGCGACCCAGGCCGCGGGTCAGACACGGACATCTCCGGTCTAGCTACCGGAGAAGGCGGTCGGGACGGCCCCGATTCAGGCACTGGTGGAGCCTCCTTCGGCCGTGGTGGTCGAGACTCCCGCGGCGGAGGCCTCCGCCGCGTCGCCACCATCCAGGGGCCAAACACCAGCCCTGGGTTCTCCTCCCCTACACCGGGGGGCGCCGAAGCCGACCCGCCGCCGGGGTCCACCGCCACAGGTGGCGGATCCTCCACACCAGAAGCCATCGGGAACCGGCAGGCCGCCTCCAGGTGGCCCATTCGCCCGCACCGGGGGCAGAGGAGAGGTAAGTTTTCGAAGACGAAGGGCTGCCACCGCACCTTCGGTGCTTCTCATGTAACCAAAAATCAAAGAAGTTGCAACCAAGTTTCATTTGTAATTAAGTTCAGTTTTTTAATTAAGTTTATAACTAAGTTCGGTTTTTAGTTGTTGTAGCAAAAAATATATCCACGTGTCATGTACTATAGTTATCTAAAAAATCAATGCAAGGATGATCCATCCTCCATATTTTACATTATGACATTTTGTCTTATGCTTCCATTAAAATAATGGATTTGGATCACTTAAGAGTAGCTATATTTGTTAGAGGAAAGTCCCATCTTAGCTCTGAAAACTCAATTGGTCTCATATATATATTCTTATAAATGCCCGTATTTTCTTTGCAATCTTTTCTGATCATTGGAGTCGATTCTATATAGAGAATCATCCGGACAAGAAGAAGTCCAGCAAGAGAGTACTACATTGTAGCTTGTAAATCGAGATTTTTGAGGAAAATTTTTGACATGTATTTGGATTTGTCTGTATACTTGTAAGGTAAGTATCCATCCATTTTTTCTAGATTTTTTTATTAACTAATATAACTTTTCCGTATCAAATAAATTATAAGTTGCTTTACATGAAATTTATAGAACTTTGCATTAGATAGAATTAATATTGGACATAGCTTAGAATTACTATTGCTTTCGTAGTTTAATATTGGAAATACTTTTTAGGTTTCTTATTTTGATTTAGTATTTGAATAATTGATGTCAGATTCTTGTGAATTAAAATTCTAGATAATTCTTATTAACTTGGATTTATTAATCATTAGAATTTTAATTTTGGTTACTTTTTTTTATTCCGCTACATTATTTATGATATCATGATGAAAGCCTTACAAGTTTTCCTTGCAAGCTTGTGGGAGAAGTACCCTATGAGCATGTAGCAGATTGTAATATCCCTGTCTCTCAATTTTGGGTCGAAAGATTGATAAATGATATAATTTAATATAAGATGATATTATGTAATATGTTAGAATAGTATTTTAATTTAATTATATATTATTATTCCTAAATTATTATTATACTGCATGGTACTTGTGCATAGTAGTTGTGAAATATAATTAGTAGTTCATAAGAAAATTTTTTGAGAGTTTTGTGGGCTACATATATGGTTTACTGGTTGGATACAAATATCACAATAGCATGAAATAGTATTAAAATATAATGTTAGAGCATAATAACAGTAAAAAAAATAAAAGTAATATTATAATTTAAGATATATTATTGTAATAAATTGGTAATTTATGCATGATATACATTACACTCATATGTATGCGAATGGAAATATTGTGCAACTGTATAAACGGGTTTTAGTTCATCTAAGGTCAAAAAGGATGAAATTGGCTTAGTGGCGTTCCAAGTACGCTATAAATGCAACTTGTGTGCATTGTATGTGATGTGATGGAAAAGAGGAGAGGAAGGTAGATGAGTGGCTGGGGAAGGCAGTGGTGGTGAGAGAGGAGTGGTGCAAGAGCTCGTAGAGTCGTGGTTGAGAAGGGAGAATTGGAGAGAAGGGTGAGTGCAAAGCGATAATTTCATGTTATATATTATATTATATTATACTATATTGCATTATATTGTATTGTATATTGTATAAAATCGAGCCGAGTTAATTATACCTAAGTCTAGCTTGTTTATAAACATCCTCAAATTTTAGGCCTGCCCAGCCCTTCGGGCTTAAAAAGTAGGCCCAGATCCATCTAAAATGGTTTGGACTCTCCAGCAACTCTATTGGGGTGGCGCGCGCGCGCATATATATATATATATATATATATATATATATATATATATATATATATATATATATATATATATATATATATATATATATATATATATATGTATATATGTATATATATGTATATATGTACACACACATTCTATATACATATGTGCGCGTGCGCGCGCCCCCCTTGGATCTCCTTATAATACATGGGGTGTAAAGAGAGGTCTTTACACCTACCATAAATTGCATCATCCAAGTTAAGATTTTGACCCACCGGAGAAGATTAGATAACTTAAAATATGAATGCATAAAAAAACATGTTCTTTGGAGACTCGAGTTATGCATCAAGTGATCCTGCAATCAACACACCATATCCTCTCATAAGAACTAAATATTCAGATGACTTTTTGCATAAGCAAAAAGTTCCTGAAATCCATAATTTTTTGTATATGATGGTTTGGACCTCATAGATTATATATCAATGGTTTAGATTTATAATTCACAACTTGCATCATGAAATCTTGTAGCGGTGAATTATACATTCGAAACTAAGAATTTTTTGTTGATTTGAATCAGACGAGAACACAGAATTATAATTTTCTTGTTTGATCCACTCTATGTTGGCTTTTACATTTTGGACAAATTATACATTCAAAATTAAAATTAGCACTAATAGTCCATATCTATTCTAAAGGCGTCTTTTGTTTTATAATATATACGACCAAAAGTATCCTTATCAATAAGTTCTCTCTCTCCATCACATAGCAACCCCTCAAAATTCCAATTCTTCCACCATATTTTGATGATACTACTGAAAAGCCATCTTGAAACTAGCTCGCCCATCAAATACTAGAGAGGCCGAACAAAGAGAAAGGCAACAGAAAAAACCAAGAACAACATGAAAGGGTAGTTTTGCAATTTTATGTACATGGAGTCGAATGTGCTGTGAAGAGTCAAAACGTTGAGAGCTTGTATTACATAAAAAAATAAAATCCGTGCAGATTTATTATTAAGCAACTTATAAATTATAATGTAATATCCCAATGGCATGCTATGCAGAGTAGATCGACCGTGCCGGCTAAAAATTTAAAATAGACACCAAATAAACAGCAGAAAAGAGATGATGGAAGAAAAATAATTGGGAGAGGGAAAAAAATACTTTATTAAATAGATGAGAGACAAAAGCTCTCTTTTACTCTTTACCAAGAATGACAATTTTATTCTCCTTCTCTCTCTTTTCTAATGCCACTCTCTTTTTTCTCAAGCTACTCTCTTTTTCTTAAGAGATACTAAACGTCCCTTTAAATAGAGTGGGATGTTTGATTCCTACTCAAATTCAACACACACTAAAAAGATAATTTATCACTACTAAAGGATAAGGATAATATTTATCACTACTAACGGATAAGGATAAGACTTATCGCTACTAAAGAATTAGAATAACACTTGTAGAATAAAACTAACAATGATTTTCAACACCGACTGTAACCCTTACAAAGGGTCGGCCAACTAAAGCTTGCCAATTAGCATATTAATCATTAATTAGAGCCCACCATATGACACGTCCAGAAGCACGTGACTGAATTTGAATTTCAAAGAACTCAATAGCTAGCGGCACCTCGGCCAAAATCTCGAACAACCTTTAAGATCACGCCAGCCAAATGGGCAAGATGCAATCCATGTGCAAAATGCCTTCGCCTGATTCTCAGAACGTGCGAAGGTCTGCCAATTCTGGCTGACCCATGTACCCGAATTATGAAGCAATAGGCTCTCGCCTTCGCCTATATAATATATTCTCTGGGAGACTTTGCAAGTAAGTGCTCAATTGCCCTAATAGACTACCAAGAACTTCATTTGTTTTCTAAGTATCGTCCTAACTTAGTCTCTTACTGGACGTGCTCTAGTAAAAGGACTTCTTCGTTTTTACTGTTTCAGGTTAGAGTGCGGTCGTGGATTAGAACACCAGCTACAAACTGTCCATCTTAAGTCGCAGCCCTACACAATTCAAGCAGCCGATCGACAAGTCTACCAGCATCCAATACCTCTCCGGCTCGGTACCTTGGGCAAGTCAATCCTCAGCGGCAGCACAAGGTATCACAACAAGATATATCATGACAAGTGCTAAATGTATCACAAAAATATATCATGACAAGTGTCATGGATATTTGCCATAACTACATATTATGACCCCATGACATGTAAAGCACTTGGAGGAAATTGGACTCGTAGGATGAGCAGTCGTGACACTCATCTGATATCAATTTTTCCCAATTATATATGATCGGAGAAGTAGACTTCCACTCGGAGCTTGTGCATTTATATTATTTCTTTTACAAGCAAAATGAAATGCGTAGGAACATTAGCGGAGCGGATTCAGATTACTAAAAAAATCAAAATTAGATTTGAAATCCATCAACGCTCTCTAAAATTAAAACTAAACTTGAATAATTTTTAAAATAAAAAATTATAACCGCCATCAAAAAAATCTAAAAACCATTGAACTTTTTTTTATTTTATTTTTGTCATAATTTTAACATATAAATAACAAAATTAAAGATACCAATTATAATTTCTATAATATAATTCATACCAACTCAATTAATAAATATGTCTAAAAATTATATGCGGTCAAAAGTTATCATTGAGTGAAATATGAGATGGTTCAAATTATTTCATAAAGTTCCTAATTTGACTTCATATTAAATATAAAATGTATTAACGATATTAACGGTCGGGTATTTTTGGTTTTAGATCTAGTTTCAGATTTGGTTTCGGATCAGATATGGACCAGAGAATTTGTCAAAGCTGAATTTTAAAATCATCATCGAAACTTTCTTTATCTAATTTTTTGCTAAAATCATTTCATTCATCATGAACAAAAATCATATTTGTGTGCACCATAGAAGGAAATATGGGGGAAGATTTCTTTTTTGGTACATTTCTTCTTATGCTTTTCTTAAGGAGAAAATCTAAAAGTTAGATAGAGATAAGAAAATTTATACTAATAGAATCCATCAGGTCCCTTTTTTTAAAAAAAGAACAAACAATAAAAGAAAATTGCACATACCAAGAGAGATCATCAGTAAAGAAAGACCATCCACATTCTATAAACTGATGTATCAATTTATCTGAAGATGCGTATTAGAATGGTGGATGATTATATTGCTAGGCATGTATTAACTAGCTATATAGTATGTATTGGTAAATATTATATTCTAAAAATTACCCATCGATTTATCTGAAGGTATGCATTAAGTTACTACTAAGTGCATATCAAAGAAGCTTATATTATATATCTGAAATCAATGAGCGTGTATTATTTGACGGAGAAGAACGGAAATGCAAGCTATTTCTTCACCTTTATTGATGCATAAAATTTTTCTTTATTTTATTTTATTTTAATTATAAATTTGATAAATTTTCTTAAATTTTTTTTAACTTTATTTAATTTCTGAGTTACTCCTTTACTATGCACGAGAAGAAATGCGGTATAAAAAGAAAAAAAAATCCCGCTCACATGATTTCCGTTCCTACAGCGCTATGGCATTTGTTCGGCTTTTTTTTAATTATTTTTATTGCATATAGGATCGCCACGACATCCCGTTCCGTTTGCGCTAGCCGCTTGATTCTCCAATCGCCATCTCCAGCGGTAGATAAGGACTGTCACGTTCTTCGAGGCTTCAACCAGCCGCGGAAGCGGACGCACGTACTTCGAGGCTTCGATCAGCCGCGTAACCGGCGCTGCGGGAAAAAGATGGTAACCCTATCCCGCGTGCACCACGCCTTCTTCCTGTGGGCCAATCACCGTGGTGACGAGCGGGAGAAAAATTATACCGTGCGGGAACCCGATCAGGGGGAATTATTATACGGATCAGGTCCAGTGGACCATTAAATCCAACGCAAATGTACGGTAGATATCAAGCCCCCCTGATTTGACCTTGAATTGTTTAAACTGATCCACTATCTAATAATTAAAACCCGATCAGACTTCTACGTGTCCATCAGAGGCCTTTACTTTAGGACGCGTGGAGCGTTCGAGGTGGGGCCGACCTAGATGGAAATGATTTACCGCGCGGATCCAAAAGTAAACGTGATCATGCCTCCCTCCCATTGCCTCACCTCACGCCATAGACGCGTGTTCTCCACCAAATGCCTTTCTTTCTCTCGAACCATCATACTGCCCCCTATACCCATGAAGCGTTTCCACGAATTTTGTTTTTTCAACGAGTCCTGCTTTGACTGATATTTCTTTACTGACGGAAACCTTTTTTATCTACGTAATTTACGGCAAAATAGTGATCCCTAGTGTTTATATATATATATATATATATATATATATAAAAGATTGATAACCTATATTATGGTAGGTTATCCATCTAACTATTTTTTATTGAAAAAAATACTCTTAATTTTTATAGCTCTTATGGATATTTTATGTCTTTTTACAATCCGACATTAACTCACTCTCTCAACCCCCGATTAATACTTTCTTCCTCTCTCTCTCATATATATATATATATATATAAACATACATACATACATATATACATACATACATATATATATATATATATTTATGTGTGTGTATGTATATATATAGATGCATGTATATATATATAGATAAATATATGTATGTATGTATGTATATAGATAGATATATGTATGTATGTATATAGATAGATATATGTATGTATGTATGTATGTATGTATATATATATATATATATATACACACACCAGAAGAGAGAGAAAGGAAGAGAGTATTAATTGGGAGGTTGAGAGGGTAAGTTAATGTGGAATTATAAGAAAAACATAAAATATCTTTAACAGTTATAAAAAGTAAGGATATTTTTTGTCCAATAAAAAATGGGTTGATTGATAATCTACCACAGGGTAGGTTATCAATCCCCATATATATATATATATATATATTAATAATATAAAAATTTTATATTATTTTAGTATATGTATTAAAATTAGGAAAGAGAAGAAAGGATGGAAATCCCATACAATTACATAGCTAACCTTCAAAATGCAGAGCGACGAATCATGTCAACTAATCAAGTGCTCTCATCGTCTATACAGACACCTATAAAAGACTATGGATATTATGCAGAAGAAGATGCTTGACACTACCTCTGGCGTAACCTTGAATTCATCCGGTGATGGTCTCCGAATCGTTTTCAAACTGAATCCGATCGGCTCTAAAATAAGATTGAAACATGAGAGATGCCTCTCCAAGCCATCTCGGCCGCGCTACGAAGTGCAGGCTTCTCGGGACAAACCTAACACTATGCATTATTTTTAGTGCTCTTTCATGACCGCAAACGACCACGAACAATTTGTACCAAAAAAACCATCACGAAGAACGATAGAATGGACGGCTGGTGATGTATAAGGGGAGGCAGGAACAACCATTTAGGGCTCGTTTGGTTCGCAGGAAAAGGAGGGGGGAAAGTGTGGTCAACGGGAAAGTAATGAAATGCCTCTTGTTTGGTTGGAGTTTTCAAAGGAGAGAGATGGGAAAGTTGTATTCCCATGGGAATATGATTCCTACATTTCATGGGAAAGTCTTTCCCATGAGAAACATGGGAAAGTTACTTTCCCATGAGGTGGGAATCACTCCTTTTTTATTTTTTTCCAAAAAGACCCTTCAGCATTAAAGAAGCATTAAAGAGACATTAAAGACCTAATTTTTATTAAGGGCATAATAGGAATTATACATAACTTTCCTAGGAAAGTGGATGGTCAACCAAACATAAGCACTTTGGAAATTAGTCACTTTCCCATGGTTAACCAAACATGTCAAAAGTACTTTCTTAGGTATCCTCTTCCTAGGAATCTGATTCTCAGAAATCATATTTCTAGGAGGAAAAATACTTTCCGCGAACCAAACGAGCCCTTACAGTTCCATCACCTCACGGAGTTAGAAAGGCAAAAGCTACTTTTTTTTGTCTGAAGGTGGATTGGCCGGTTGAACCAATCCAGAAACGCCAGCTGGTGCGCTCCATGTGACACGTTCCCGTAATTTTGAACCGTATAGAAAAAACTACCCGGCGCCAGCCAAATACCCAAAACGATGATTCCCACGTGGCGATTAATGAAAGGCCCAGTTACGCGTGACAGGCCGGACGGACATCCTCCCCTATGGAGTTCGTGTATCTGTGTCGCAAGCTCAGCATCTCCTTCTTCCCCAGCTTTTCCCCTCCCCCTGTTTCTCTCTCTTTCTTTCTCCCATTTTCCAAATCCCAATCCCTGTCTCTCTTCCATCTTCTTCCATCCATCCTATTGTAGAACAGGGCGGCGGCATTGTTTTCTTTCTCCATGGATTCTCTCCGGCGATCGTTCAAATCCCACGGATCCCACAAGCACTCCTCGTCACGGACCTTTTCCTCCTCCGACCAGGAGCAGCAGCCCATCCTCTTGAAGGAGCCGCCCGACGACGGCGCCCGCCGGGATGTCGTCGTCAATGTGGACGGCACCCGCCGGGATGTCGTCATCAAGTTCGACGGCACCAGCCGCGACGTCTCCGACCAACCCTCCTCCATCCCCACTACAGACATGAACAACAACAGTAATAATAACAGCAAGGTCTGGAGGGAATCTAGCTACGAATTCTGGAAGGAACCCGGCGGCGGCCTCGGATCGCGAGACGGCGGAGGCAGCGGCGCTGGATTCAGCTTTCCGAACCAGCAGCGGCCGATGACGGAGATCAGCGAGGACCCGCCGTCGCGGCTTATAGGCTCGTTCCTCCGCAAGCAGCAGGCCTCCGGCGTCGATATGGCCCTCGACATGGACCTCGAGATGGAGGAGCTCAAGAAGTCGTCCTCTAACGGCTCCAAGGACCGCGTCTCCTTCCCGAAGCACACCGCCGACCCCCCCTCCCGCCGCTCCTACCGCTCCCTCTCCTCCTCCGAAGACGACGATGGCGCCGGCGGTGGCGGCCCCCGCCGCCTCAAGGCCTCCCCCGGACCCACCGCTAGCGAACCCGCCGCCGACGAGGTCCTCCGCTGCACCTCCAACGCCACCTTCGCCCCCTCCTCCACCCTCCTCCGCGTCAAGACCCGCTCCCGCCTCATGGACCCGCCTCCCCCGGCGGCGGCGCCCCCCGCCGCCGCCGCCGCCGAAGACGACAAGAAGTCCGGCGGGCTCCCTCCGTCCGGCCGGCTCAAGTCCGGCCAGCTCAAGTCCGGCCAGCTTAAGTCCGGCATCCTCAAGTCCGGCCTCGTCGGCAAGTCCCGGGAGGCCTACGAGGAGGACGATGAGGACCCCTTCGTCGACGAGGACATCCCCGACGAGTTCAAGCGCGCAAAATTCGACTTCCTCACCATCCTCCAGTGGGTGAGCCTTATACTCATCATCGCCGCCCTCGCCTGCAGCCTCTCCATCCCCGTCCTCGAGCGGCAGACTGTCTGGAGCCTCCACCTCTGGAAGTGGGAGCTCCTTGTCCTCGTGCTCATCTGCGGCCGCCTCGTCTCCGGCTGGTTCATTCGAATTGTCGTCTTCTTCATCGAGCGCAACTTCACCCTCCGCAAGCGTGTGCTCTACTTCGTCTACGGCGTCCGGAAAGCGGTGCAGAATTGCCTCTGGCTAGGCCTCGTCCTCGTCTCCTGGCAGTACTTGCTTGACAAGAAGGTGGAGCGTGAGACGAACACCAAGATGCTCCCCTATGTCACCAAGGTGCTCTTCTGCTTCCTAGTTGCTTGTGTCTTTCGCCTTGTCAAGACGCTGCTTGTGAAGGTCCTGGCATCGTCGTTCCATGTGAGCACCTACTTCGACCGCATTCAAGAGGCACTTTTCAATCAGTATGTGATCGAGACGCTCTCCGGGCCGCCGCTTGTGGAGATCCAGAACGCGCAGTATGAGGAGGACCGGATGATGGCCGAGGTTGAGAAGCTCCAGAATGCAGGCGCCACTTTACCGAGTGAGCTTCGGGCGGCTGCGATGCCAAGCAAGAGTGGGCGGGTGATTGGGAGTGGGGGCAGCAGCCATGGGAGGATGCGGAAGAGCATGCAGATGGGGAAGAGCATCAGGGTCTCGGGACCGGTTTCTGGGAAAGATGCCGGCCGGCAGCAGCAGGAGGAGGGGATCACAATTGACCAGCTCCACAAGCTCAACCAGAACAACATTTCGGCTTGGAATATGAAGAGGCTGATGAGGATCGTGAGGAATGGGACGCTAACGACGCTCGACGAGCATGCAGCACAGGAAGGAGGAATGGACGAATCGGCAATACAGATACAGAGCGAGTATGAGGCGAAGGCTGCTGCCAAGAAGATCTTCAATAATGTGGCCAAGCGTGGCGAGAAGTAAGTCATTGTTTTACTTCTTAATTTGGTTGTCCTTTTATTAAGAATCTCTGTGCATTGTGCCGTTACGCTGTCCTTTTCCATTTAGTTACTCTTGCTTGTTCATGAAAAATTAAAGGAGTTGTGGTGGTAAAAATGTTTTCACAGTCCATTAAACAGAAACTGCTTTTTCTCAATTCCTAGAAACTTGGTAAGGAAATCGTCGCCTCCATCTTCATGCATTGCATCTGATACGTTCTGCCTTCTTCCGAACAATTTCGTGGTTCACTAGTGTGTTCTATAGTTTTGAAGATAAGGCCACATTGCAAGAAACTATCTTTACAGACTTCATAAGGAAAACAATATCCATATATCCTTACTAATTTAACTAGCACCATGATGAGCTGCAACAAGGTAATTTCTTGAGTTATTAATTAAATGTTTTTGGCTTCGCTTTGTGTTCTTTTATTTTTAAATATTTGTTAAGCTAATAGAGGATGCAACCGAAACAATGCAAATGACATGGACAGCAAGCCTTTTCCATATATGTTGGCTTGGAGTAGTTGTTCCTACTTAGCCACCGTTTCATGTTGAAGGTATTCTTCTCTGGATACCAACTTCTTTTTTATGGCATTTTGACCTGATTACAGGGACATAGACCCTTCTTTCTGGTCCCATATTTGGTCTAGAAAGCAAGCAATCATATCAGACCAAACTATTTCCCTTTGCTCCAATATTTATTCGTGCTACACTAGTCTCTCTCTTTACTATATTCTTCTTGACCAGTCATTATTTTATTACAAAATATCCACCATACCATTCCTTTCATTGTCTATTTCCTTGATTAATGCATCATCTTTTCACATAAAATGTTTTTATAATAATTTCCTTTAGAGCTCAATCTTTGGAACTTTACTTCCCTTAGTTCTAATTTCTTGCTTGACTCTGTACATCTTTCTATGTGAGTGGAACTTTACTTCATTCATGCGTGCATTTATTAATTCAGTGTTCTTACGACATGTAATCAACCCAGCAACTAGTGCTACCTATTATTTCCAAAAATTAATGATTTTTGCATGCAACTTTTACAAGAAATTAGAATTTTTTTTTTTTTTTTTTTGGGAGGAGGAGGTTGGGGGGGCGCACTGCCTTGCAAGCTATAGAGTGGTGGACTTTGAAAGCAACAAATCTTAGCTTCCAAAAGCTTTAAATATTTTACAAACAATTTTGAGAAACTAAAGTGTTTTCATCATAAATGATATTCAGTCTAGTTCTTTTTTCTTCTTAGGTTTCTGAAAGCAAAAACGAAAAACAAAAGCAAGAACAAACAGGCCTGTAGTATTTGATTTTTTATTTCTCATTTTAGTTTCTTTTTAATAAAACCAGAAATATTCTGCTACTTGCTGAAGATTCCAATAATTGAGAATAAATCTGCATTCTGCAGGTGATGAACTTGGAACCTAGGTTAGTCAAAAATCAAACAAAACTTTAAAAACAAGATCCGGAGAAAGGTAGAAAAAGAAAACAGATTCCTCAAATTTCTGCCAATTTGAATTTTACATCCCTCTATATTGTAAAACTAGAACCTGCAAGCCATATAGACTTTCCTTAATCAACAGTCAATATTAAAAGAAAGGCCTGGGAGAACAAACTTTGACTAAGAAAGGATTGATTGATTGTTTAAATGACTGGCCCCTTTTTCTCTATGTTCTTTAATATTTGTTTTTCTGTATTTTCCTCCTCTTTCCTTGTTGTGTCTCTTGTTTCCCTCTCTTTCTTCTTTTTTCATCTTTTTAGCTGCCTGAACAGAGGAATGGCGCTCCCTCTCTTGGATGCGATGGGCTGCAAGTTCGTACTCTCCCTCTCTTTCTAAGATGGTTGGGTCATCAAGTTACTCTAATTGGCCACTCAAATTTCTGACGTCAATGAACTGATGCTGACAAGAATAGGTTTTGGATGAAAGAGAGAGTATTGTGAGGTATAATCTCAGCCTTTTGAGCAAAGAGGGCCTAAGAATTTATACAAAAATTCTTGATAACTCAAAATTACTGTGGAAAGGCCCTTTAACTCCTAAAATAACTTGGAGAAAAACAAACAGAGCTAAATTAGAGCCTATAATGCCCATGTTGGCCTGCTTTCCATCCTATGGCTTGATCTTCTTATTGAGTTGCATGGGAAAGTAATGAATGCTCCTAATAACCAGAGAGATGAAATCAAGAGGGAAGACAGAGAAATGTGAGAAAATTAAGATCTTAGAGGCAATTTTGGTTTCCACCAATTCATTCTTAATAACTGATGAAGTTAGATTGTTAAAATGATATTTTAATAACTAAGATCTGATTAACAAGGATATATTTTCAGTTGAGTCCCAAGGGAGCTGACATTCACTGTAATCACCCATGGCTTGTTTCTTATATTAAATGATATCCTTATATCAAACAATATCTTGCATTCTAGCATATTTCAACTAGTGATTTTGCAATGTCGTCTTGTTTCAGTATTCACCATTTCTAGCTAACATCTTTGTCATCAGTTCACATTGCCAATCTTTGCTTAACTTTGAACACTGGCCTTTTTGGCTCATAGGTTTCATTGCCATGGTCACCATTACAATGATGATCTCTGCCATCTGAATTACAGTAACAAGTTTCATTGTTTAGTCGGGTCCTTCTATATGTTGCTTTCTTGGTCATTGATGTGAAGTTTTTTTTTTCTCTTTTTTTTGAGAGACATTAATCTGGAGTTATTCAAAATTTATTTATTGTTACATGCATTGGAAGGGCCTTGACTGGTGGCTGGTGACTTGTGAATTGGTTTATTGAAAACTAATTAATAACAAGAATATGAATGCATAAAAAAGATAGAAAATCCAATCATGAAAATACAAAATGTGAGATGCTTTGTGGCCTAGGTTCAGGAAGATCTTGACACGCCATGACTTGGCACTTTTGCATCCCTATTATTGTGTTTATAAACATGATCTATTCTATTTATTTATTCATTTATGAGTTTGTAGATGTAGTATACTGAGGTTGAGCCAAGGTCCACCTGCAAGTTTAACAGGCTGACTCATGCCAGCCCATCACATCAAAACTAGGTAGACACGTCATAATATGTTTTGAATGATGAATATCTGTTAATTTATTCATTATATAAATTGGTACATGTATTATGTCAAGAGTACACACCCTGTATGTGATGACATTCGTCATTGTGTAGCTAATGCAATGCCCGGTCTTTTCTTTTTTTTTTTTGGAGGAGGGTGGGGCGGTTTTGATGCCTTATGGAATGTGAAAATCCATACACTTGTGCCCCAAGTTTCATCACCCATGCTAGCATGGTCGAAAATTTTATGGTGAGTATAGAATTTTGTCATAGTGAACATGACTATTGAAGATAATCTTCATTTTGTAAGTATCCTTTGGGATATTTAAATTCTTGTAAGTTCCTCATATGGTTCCTAAAATTTTACACATGGAAGAAAATGTAATGTAAATGTTTTTCGTGTAGCACTGCTAGAAAGTTTGCTAGCATCTTTCCGAATTTTAGTTTATTCCTTTTGTTATCCGGCAGTCATCTGTTAATTCATCAATAACATGGTTGAGGTGTAATTTTCAGGTATATCTATTTGGAGGACCTTATGCGATTCATGAGGGAAGATGAAGCTCAGAAGACAATGAGCTTTTTTGAAGGAGCTCAAGAAAAACAAAGGGTTAGCAGGAAGTCTCTCAAGAATTGGGTGGTTTGTATTGCGCTTCACAAGATCTCAGTGTGTTAAATATTCTTAAGACTTGCACAGATGGTGTAAAATTTTGTTGCCTGGACTGCAGATTAATGCATTCAGAGAACGCAGAGCCCTTTCTTTGACACTGAATGACACGAAAACTGCAGTGAACAAACTCCACCAAATGGCAAACATAATTGTGGGCATCATCGTATTTGCTCTCTGGCTACTTATTCTGGGCGTTGCAACCACCCATTTCTTTTATCTCATTAGTTCTCAGGTTTTATTGGCGGTATTTGTTTTTGGTAACACTTTGAAGACAGTCTTTGAAGCTATCATTTTCTTGTTTGTGATGCACCCCTTTGATGTTGGTGATCGTTGTGAAGTGGATGGTGTCCAGGTAAAAAGGAACCAAACGGGTCATGTGTGCTGATGGCTTTGTTTCAATTCTTATACATGAGTTACTGAAATTAATTTTTCTAATTTTCAGTTGATTGTTGAGGAGATGAATATATTGACAACAATTTTTCTGAGGTATGACAACCAGAAGATAATTTATCCGAACAGTGTACTGGCTACCAAATTCATTGGCAATTTCTATCGAAGCCCAGATATGGGGGAGGCAATTGACTTCTGTGTTCATGTTGCAACTCCGGTGGAGAAACTCGCTATAATGAGGGAAAGGATAATAGGGTAAGAATAAGAATTAATACTTTCCTGACCTAAAATATTTAGGCGACTGTTGTCAGATATTAATTTTTATTAAATTTAACATATCCTCTGTCACTTCTATTCTTCCTGTAGAAGTAGAAGCAAAAAAGAAACTGGTGAGAAGCAAGGGAAAAAATGTGAATATAACATTTCAATTTGGAAATTCTATAACTCACTTGTCTCTACATGCTAACTCCAGTTAGTTGAATCTTCAAACCTGAAATTGTGGACCGAATAACATAATATTTTGGATGCTTGCAATGTCATCCTTGCTATTTTGTTAGAGAACTTACACTGACAAGAAGTTGATTTAAGGAAATCTGAACTGCATAATCAACCTTCTATGTAAGCAGTAGCCTTATTTTCAAATCGACTTTTCACTGCTGATCATGACTTATGCAATTAAACACATCAGTTGCATTACTTGATTAAGTTGACTCATGATACCAATAAGATTCCTTCTTAGCTTGTTTTTTATCCTTCTTGCTAGTGTATAAATTCTTTTCATCCATTCCTTATGTAGTAAATTACTCCATATTGTCCTTCAATTGCATGAATAAGAAGATGTAGGGTTTTAGCATGTTATAATGCGCAGCGGAATCTAGGAATTTTAAAAAATTTCTTAATAAAGTCCCTTAACATGAAACCCTTATTAACCTAGATCACCTTAATGGTAACAATCAAATAACATATAAATATAAATATAGGAATAGAAGAATACCTCTAACGCTAAATCCAAGTTTGTAGAATCTCCACGAGGCGTCCAAGTGTCCGCCCTCCAACGGTGATCCACACGAAAACTTAATTCAAGTCTTAAGCTCCAAAGACTTTGATCCTTAATGCAGAATTCTTCTAAAGAACTCTAATGGCTTGCTTTCCTTCCTTTCTATTTTTCTTTCACCTTCTAAAATCACTTCTAATCCTTTTGTCCTAAAGAAGACCACCTTGTCTTGGATTAGGACACCCTAGAAGCAATGCTAGAAAGAGACAAAGCCTTGTAAGAAAGAAGGGATAAGGGAGAGAGAATGCGGTGGAGTTGGAATAAATGAAACCCATGGAGCGCTAGCCTATTTATAATAGGCGTAGGGATGCATCTCCAAGGGATGCATCCCATCCACACATCCTTTCATGAAAGGGCATCATCTAAAGGGCCATATCAAATAAGAGGAGGCACAGATCAAGTGAGGAGGTGTATCAAATGATATGTCCTTTCATGTGGTGCCATATTTTGACCAAGTCAACAGCACATGCCAATCACATGTCCATCATGCCTTACCTCTTGATCTTTCATGATGATGATCCAAGGGCTCCAATGCAAGGCGCCATTCACTTGATCCATTATGTCTTCATCCAATGGTGGGATTAAGATCCAATGGTCAATTATGATAGCCATCCTCTAACCCAATCCAATTGGGTTAAACCAACTCTCCATTATGTCTTCATCCAACGGTAGATCAAAGATCTAACGGTCTAGATTGAATGATTTATTAAATCTAATCCAATTAGACTCAAACCAAGCCAATTAGGTGTCAACTCTTGGCTAACCCATATTAGAACATGATCTAATCAAATTAGATCAATTAAGAATCAGATTCGAATCCAATTCGAATCAAGAGCTAAGGGTTTGCAACACCTGCTAGGATGTCTATCTTGCAAACATGATCTAATCCAATTAGATCCTTAATAAGTTTTCTTGTGTGTGACCCATTGGGTTTCATACTTAGCCAGCAATAGGTGTGAGTGCGAGTTGACCCAACTTGATTAGAACTCTTCTAATCGATTTAAGTCCAAACTGCGCGAACCCGAACTTAACAATTAGAATCCTTTCTAATTGGTGATCGAATTAAACTCTTTAATTCGATCAAACCTATAAGACAAGATTGACGTCTAGCAACGTGTCATGTCTACCCGGAAAATATGGAATTTGGTGGAAATACCAAAAATACCCTTCAGTGGCAAGTTACCGTGCAATTCAATCCTTTAATCAAACTGCATCCCGAATATGTATATGAGTATGAATATATGTCAAACTCAATTTCATATTCATATCTTTCTCAATCTTTTAATGATAATTCAAATAATGAAACATTAGAAACTCTTTCTAATTTTCATTCTGCTTTGATCAAAGGCTTCCTGAATTATCATATGATTAGAATAAATAGGATGCTATCTTCTCTTACTAGAAGTGATTAATTCCTTGTTGACCTACTCATAATCTTCGTACACAATTCACTATATCCAGAAGATCTCGTACACAACTTATTGTCATGAATGAATATAAACCAAAACATGGGTTCATGTGCACAAGATACCATGGTGATTTCAGGTCATAGGATCAGTTGCACAACTCCCACTAAGAGAATCATCTTTTGACATGTAAGTAAGATTTCATAAGATTTCTGTTTGTAGGTCAATTCAGTGAACTCATTATTCTAATGAGCACCCACATCTTTGTATTAGTGTCTCCACACAAGTGATTGTGAGATCAATCACCCTCTGCATCGAGCATACATAAGATGTGCCAGTCTTTCTGGTAAACATTGATCCCCGACTCAATGTACCAATGACTTGAAATATTTAAGATTAGGATTTTAGGGTTTTAGGTCTCACTAGTATGATCTCATCATAGCCTCAAAACCATTGCCCTAATGTAAGGAGTTTATCACAAATATAATCAACAGCATATGATAAAACACAATGCCTTTATTCATATTTAAATGTCATGTACATAATTTGGAAAATCAAAAGAAAACCCTTCGCAATACATATTGCGATTGGCTTGTAGGGCATCTACTCTTTCAGAAGAATCCTCAAAGCAGTAGAAATATACAAGCTTTAGTAAAATATGATGCAGCAAGCACCAAGCTATGACGCTAATGGCGCTATCAACATCCAAAAGACTTTAATTAGAAAGAAAATTTTGAATAGGGGAAAAAAGAGCAATAAAAATATGAAAATCACAATAGTATATAACACATCTAGAGCTTAAACAATGAAATTGTTATTCAAACTAACCTACTTTTGTTTTATTTGAATAACAATTCATTTTTAACTTTGGGTTTTGCTCCATAGCAGACCCCCTATTTGATGGGAAAAGACATGAATGGTGTTGATGATGATGATGATGATGATTCAAATTTACATTATTTTATTATGCTTACAGCCATATCCATGATATTTATACAAAGATTTTAAATTGAACACGTTGAAACCCTCAAAGTAATTTAGACCACTAGATCAGTAGATTGAATCTTTAACTTTTTTTAACTGAAAACTACCCAAACTACTCTAGGTGACCAACAGTAATCTCCCAAGAAAACTTAGTGAAAATAAAATGGATTCTCTTATGGATGAAAGTTGGTCCTTGATTTTTATTATTTTTTCAAACTCAACTTTTAATGTTGTTTAAGTTCTTTCAAAAGGTTTAGTTGTGAGCACCTCCAATTTGTCAATATATATAGTCTTCTTAATTGTGTGCTTTCTTTGATTCTGATAATTCTAAATGTATATCAAGGTGTGCCATACCGGTTGGTATTGGTGCATACCGACCATATTGTATTGGTACCGAATCGGTATGCAATATAGGGGATATACCAACACTTGGTATGCCGAACCAGCCTCCATACCAAGCGTATCGACAATGTAATAGAATGATACCTGTATGGGTTACGGTGCCGAAACGACGAACCTTGATGTATATTATCCATTGTCATAGAGTTTGTTTTAACACTTAACACATTGCTCTTGTTCAAGTTGTCTTGGGCTATTTCAATTGGAACTCACAATTGATATCTTATTTTGTTAGTTCATTTCAAGATACTCGTCTTAGTACCGGGCCTCGTACTAGTGTCATCTTGTTACTGTGTCAGTACATCCGATATGGAAGCTTGTTCAGTATTCTGAGTGTTGGTATGCCCTCTGTACGGTGTACCGGTACTAAACCGGATGGTATGGGACAATACTGTATGTTGCATACCATCTGGTTCGATACAGTATGGCGTACCTTGCTTCATTTTATCATATGCTTCTGCTACTTTTGATAACTTGATTTGCTTCATATCACCTTTCATGATGAGTATTCTCTTGTCTATTATGTAGCATAGGATTTTCCTTTCAATGGAATCTTTGGGATCCTAATGTTTATACTTGGTATCATATATCTTCTGTCCTAGCATTGCCTTTGCCACTTATCATGTCCGACTTGTTTCCAGTACATGATCATCCAAATTGGTGTTGTTAATGCTGCCTTGAAATCTTAGTAGTTTTGAGACCTAATACTTGTTCATTATCTTCTCATTAATTCTGTTAGGTATTCTTATGAGCATGTAAGTTGTTTGTGGACACTAAATAAATTGTGTGCTCTCGCTGTCTTCTGACATGCTCATTTGGGCGAGTCTTGTAATTGTAGATATCTAGCATATGTGCTTCACGGAAGGACATTTTCATGCTTCACTTCCTTCTAAAGTTCCAATACCAACACCATTTATTATTATTAGTATTCTCATCATCAGGCAATTTGACAGCAGGGATAGAATAATTTTGATCAATAAGAGGAAAGCAAGTGTTACTTACCTAAAGTTGCAACAAAGTAATCTACTGAACCACCAAATCTGGTAATAGGTATCAAAGCATGCCACCTTAAAGGTGAGTCCTGAATTTCAAATCATGAAGAGTTGAGAGCTAACTATGTTTTATTACCTCCCCAACAAATTGGAAATATGATTTCTGTTCTACGTGAAAATAGCATGAGAAGTGATACTAGGATGTATGTTCGGAGGGAAAAGAAAGAGCATAACAAATTAGAGTTTATATCAAACAAAATAGAAAGAAACAAAGCAATTGTACCTTTTTAAGATAAAAGCTACGGTAAGGATCCATGCGAGCATATGTTTTGTCCCACATCAGCTATGTACTAAGTAGATCTTGGGCACTTAAATAGGGCTAGAAAATCCAAATGATACCTTTTGGCTAGCTTTTTTAGGTGAAGTCCTAAGTTGTGACAAATGGTATCAAAGCACACATGGCCTATAGCCTTGTGGACTAGGGGATATTGCTGCATGAGCTCATTTGGGCTGACCACGAGCTGATCATAGTTTTTGCGATTGGATTTGTAGTACTTGTGATTAGATTTAAATGAGTTTGGACCTTGGTTTGATGAGGACATCGGGGCTTAAACAGGAGGAGTATGTAAGGATCCATTCGAGTATCGGTTATGTACTGAGTAGATTTTGGGTACTTTTATAGGGCCCAAGAATCCAAATAATACCTTCCAGCTAGCCTTTTTGGGTGAGGTTGAGTTGTAACAGCTACTGTGTTCATGAAAGTTGTTACCTAGACTCATGCATCCACCTTGAAGAATCCATGTTGGAACATTTCCATGAGTCGGATATTCCTAGACTTCATTACATGTCCTAATCTGGTTCTCACATCCTTGTGCATTCAATACTGCATCAAACCCCAAAACCAACCTAATAATTTACTAAATGATAGACAACTGAGGTTTACCTACTTCAGGACCAGCTCAATACTTTTCTTAGAACTCCTTTAGTAACCAACTGCTAGTATTGGTCAGTATGGCCCCATCATCTGTGTTGTTTTTATTTATTTATTTATCTATCTATTTTTATTATTTATTTATTTTGTGGACTTTTTTTTTCAAAATTTCGTAATATTATCCTGCCAATGGATGCTTCCAATCTTGGCTTGGTCCTTCCAATCCTGATATTGTTAATTGAAGTCATGTTTTTCATATTGTCAATTTACAAATTTATGGATTTCATTATTAATTAAGATAAGTTGCTTCATTCTTTTCACCACCACCTTAAAAAATTGTCATGCTGTTTTTGTATGTAATGTACTGCTCATATTCAATAGTGTTTTAGGACAATTAATTATTTGGTTGGTAGGTCATAAGACGACTCAGTTGAATGCATTATCTCTTACCAGTGGTCACCATAAACATAACAAGTAAACCATGATGGTTTGATGATGGTTTTATGAAGTCTTCAGTCACATCGGCATGAAAGTCCACATCCTGTTAGCTCAAGTTTGTTGCACTGCTGAATTAGAATTCACTTCGCAGTTTAGCCTGTTACTGTGTCTTGCTCTACTTTGAAACTTTGTCTTGCTATACCTGATGTCAAAAACCATTCTATTATCTGAACTGGAATTTTTATTATCTGTAAAAGGTTCAATTTTGTCAGACAGATTGCTTGTCTCTTGCAAGGAATTGTCTTATGTTCATAAGATAACAAATCACGTCTAAATATTCTCATAAGCATGATCTCTACTTTTGACTGTTTGATGATGGTTTTATGAAGTCTTCAGTCACATCGGCATGAAAGTCCACATCCTGTTAGCTCAAGTTTCTTGCACTTCTGAATCAGAATTCACTTCACAATTTAGCCTGTTACTGTTTCTTGCTCTACTTTGAAACTTTGTCTTGCTATACCTGATGTCAAAATCCATTCTGTTATCTGAACTGGAATTTTTATTATCTGTAAGAGGTTCAATTTTGTCAGACAGATTGCTTGTCTCTTACAAGGAATTGTCTTATATTCATAAGATAACAAATCGCATGTCTAAATATTCTTATAAGCATGATCTCTACTTTTTCTTTGAAACTTTGTTTTGCTATACCTGATGTCAACATCCATTATATTATCAGAATCAGAACCGTAATTATCTGGTCAGATCCATTTTTGGTCAAGCTCAAATTGCTGGTTTCTTACAATGAATAATTGTCTGATGTTCATAGGATAACAAATCCCATGTCTAAGTATTCTCACAAGCATGAACTGTAAATGTCATTCCATGCAATCTGGTTATCTTTTACAGTGATTGTTATGAATTAATACGAACTCTTTAATGGTTACTATCACTGTAATCATCTTTAGTTCATGTAGTCTGAATGTATGGTGTAATCAAGCTTCAACTAGGGGCAGAAGAAGATAACATTGTTTTGGAAGAAAAAAAGGAAAAGAGAAAATGGGGAAGATTAGGGCCTATTTGGTTGTCTCTGATTTTTTTTTTTTTTAAGAAGGTTGTTTGTGAATTTTCTTCTCACATAAATATGAAGATTTTTGGAAGGAGGTTTTGTCAAAAATCTTTGGGAAAGACTGTGTTGCATAAAATCTTTTTTTTTTTTTTTTGATTTTTTTCTTCAAAATTTTATGATCTGCAAGTTTATAGAAAATCAGTTCTGTGGAAGGGGACACTTATTTTAGGTTTATATAAATCCATTTTAATAAAACTTGACAACCAGACAGCCTAAGAAATTCTCTGTTCTTAATCATGTTGCTTTAACCTAAATTTTTTCTTGTCCAACCTTCTTGTTTATTATGGTTAAAAGTGTAAATTTATGCTACTGACCTGAGTGAAATTTCTACAACTGTTGCAGATACATGGTGAACAAGAAGGAACACTGGTACGATGATCCTTCAGTTGTTCTCAGGGATGTGGATGACATGAACAGATTGAGAATATCAATCTGGATGCGTCAACGCATGAATTTTCAGGATATGGGGCTCAGGTGGGCAAGGAGAGAGCTTGTGCTTCAGGAGTTGATCAGAATCTTGAGAGAACTTGACATCGAGTACCGGATGTTGCCTTTTGATGTGAATGTCCGAGGCATGCCTGCTGTTACCTCGACGCGCCTACCATCCAGTTGGTCGACTTTCAACTGATCCTGTGACTGAGATTGTTGATCTCTGACTTAGATATGATCCAAACAGGGGAAGGATTACGGCGACCGAAGAGGGGCTTGAGTAGGTGATGTATTTCACCACTCTAGCACGCGGCTTTTGCTTCTTGCTTTTCCTTCTCCCGTAAGTTCTGGTATCACATGTTTAATAAGCACTAAAAAAGTCTGTGGATCAGCCTATGTACATGAAGAGCTATTAAATATGATGAGCTTGTTATTTGTAATTGTAGTCTTAGCTGCAACCTCAAGTGTTTAATGTGTTTATAAACATTTTTATCACTTATGGTAATCTCAATAGTAGCAAACACAACATATGATGTGTTAGTTTTGACATTGTGCATCTAGTTTCTTGTGTGTTTGTAACTTTTTTTAAGTTCTCTTTTCCCTCTTTATTTTGTGGAGTAAAATGCTTAAAAAGTGTATCCAGAGCAATCTAACATCAGGGAAGGGAGATTGCCATCCGGAACTGAGAACATGGAAGAAGCTACTGTGTATCTCTGTATTGTTTTCTCCATCAAAGCTGCTGGGGATCATCTCCCCCTCCATGCCCACTGCTTCAAGCACCTCATCAACAATTATAGTTTCACTTTGCGTTGGAATGTCACTGCTGTGGGAAGGCCTTTAACCATCCCTCTCTCTGGCTGCCCCTCAGCCCAGTTTGGTGCAAACCTGATTACCTAATTGGCGTCAAAGTTGGTCTTCTCCAAGCTTGGTCCGTTTCCTACTCTACGTGTGCTGTGCAGAGAGGAAAATAATGGGTGAGGAAGGCCTTAATGGTCTTCCTCCATTTAATTGAAAATCTCTTAAGATCAGAAACTATAACACTTTATTTTCTCTTACTCGCTGCTCCTGTGGTAGTCTTCTCTGCTCTCTGCTTTCCTCTTCCATGCAGAAATCCAACTGAGGGTAATGGGAAGCAGTGCGACATTGCACAACACTCCTAATTCCACAGCAACCTCGAGAGTCCTCGTCTGCATCCTTGAGAAACCTCGTTCGCATGGACTTCTAATAGCAATTTTGTGTTTGATTACATGCTGTAGAGCTTGTGACTTGGAATGAGGTGTTAGAGAATGTGGCCTAGAGGTGCAGAAAGTTTTGTGTGCTTCACATTGTTGTGGAGTTTAATTCTGCATACAAATAAAGATCTTATTGATGATATATTTTGAAATGTCATGATAATTTGTCTTCTTGCCATATTTTGTTTCTTCGGGCAATGACTTGTGATTTAGGTAGAAGGGCTTCTATTCTGTCACTCCCTCGTGTCTTTTTTAACTTCTAGGAATCTCTGATAATAAGTTGGGCATACATGTTGCTAGATTTCAATGTTCTAGCCGGTATTTGCTTGACGGGGTGCCATCTGGCCAAAATCTAGGTTTCGTGTGACGATGATCATCTCTAACAATGATAGGTAGATATGCTACTAGTCTTGACTGATTAATGGCCTTAGTTATGACTAATTGAAGAGTGGACCTAGTTCATCAGAAAGGTTTGAGATGTAGTAATGCCATTGTTGGATAACTCGCAGAGGCTCTGTTATTTTGCTCTCTCTTTATTTTTGTTGGGTTATCTGGATTATAAAAAATGTCATAACATGCAATTCTAAAACATCTAATTCACCATATCTCAGAGTTTTCTTCTCCAGCACCATGCTGTTGGATTGCTCTGCCAGATGAACTCTTATCCTTGATGAACCTGTGCTAACTCAATCCTTTAGAAACTAGGATTTTCATTTAATTCATTTTTTTTCATTCATTTATTTTTCTCGAAGATGTAGTGCTTCGAGCAGACAAAAAAAATTTGATCAGCAGCTATTTCTTATATGATATGACCTTGACTATTGAACCAGCCTTGATTCCTCTCCATGTGCAAGCAATTGTGAACCTTCCTTTCTAGAGTTTGTATGTTTAGAAAGAAACTGGCTCTGGAAATTTCTTTCTTTCTTTCCTTTTTTTTTTTTTTTTTGAGAACTGAAACTAGTTCTATCATTGCCGAGTGCAGATAGCATAGATTTGATGAAAAATTGAACCGTTGTTACCCAAGAAAAGGGATGGACATCTTCTTATATGACGTCATTTGATGCTCACTTTCTTCATCTCACCTAACAAATTCCTTAATTAGTTCGTGGACTCCAATCCTTGGACATGTTATTTCAAACATCTTTCTTTTTCTACTTTCCTTGCTGTGTGGAGAAAGCATTATACTCAAAGGAGAGAATGTGGCATGTTCTTTATGTAAATCCACTGTTACACCCCACAAACCTGTTGTTTGCTTCAAGCTTTGCACCCTTAACTTTCCTTTAGCCTTATTCTCTCTTTTGCCTTCTAAACAGGCAAGCATTTAATTCCAGAAATCATCATCACCTTAAATCTCCCCCTGGACATGTAATCCTTCTGTGCTGTTTCAGCCTTTGTGAGACCAAACAAGAGGGAGAGAGAGAGAGAGGATGGAGGCCTTGAAGGTAGTTGGAAAGCCAGCATCCACAGATGTTGCTAGGGTGCTGACATGCCTCTTGGAGAAGAACTTGGGCTTCAAACTCATTCGTACCGACAAGTTAAAGGAAGAGGGCATGGTCTCTGAGTTTCTTAGGCTACAGGCAAGTCATTCTGATAATTCTATCCTCACATTTCTTCACCTGAAAAAAGAAAAAAACAAACTACTACTTCACATTTCTTCAAGTTGTAGTAATACTAGTGCAGCACTTGATAGATAACTACTGGTTCTTCCATTCAAATTAGCAGGATCCTGCTGGTCATGTAATCTTTGAAGATGAGAAACGCAAGACTTTTGTTGGTAAGTTGTCCCCAGATACTTTCTTATGTACTCATTTTCCTAGGGGAATCCAATTAACATCCAAAGGCAATGTGTTCTTTCATGCATCCAGATTCAAGAGATATTTGCAGGCACATTTCGAAGGAGTACCCTGATATGGGGAACAAGACCCTTTTTGGAACGGGTGTTCTCGAGAGGGCAACGATTGAACAGTGGCTCCATGCAGAAGCTCAGATGTTTGACCCTCCAAGCTCAGCTCTAATCTTCCATCTGGCCATCGCAACACCATTAGGCTTGCATCCTGATCAATCTTTGATCGAGAGAAATGAGAAGCAGCTGGCCAATGTTCTTGACATGTATGAAAGGAGGCTGGGAGAGGAAGAGTACTTGGCAGGGGATGAATTCACGCTGGCTGACCTCTCACACCTTCCCAACGCACACTACCTTGTAACCAAGACAGAGAGGGGACGCAAGCTTTTCACTTCAAGGAAGAATGTGGAGAGGTGGTGGACAGCAATCTCGGATCGGCCTTCATGGAAGCGGGTGGTCCAAATTCAGAGTGAGCATCCAGATCCACTGGAGAAATTGGAGAACTAGAGTTACGTTTGGATGACTTTGTTTGCTGTGTGCTTTAGCTTCCCTTCATGTTGTGGCTTCTTCTGTTGTTGTGTGTTTGTAACTATATGCAAGTCTTCTTGACTTGCATCTGTCGTGGATAAAGATCTTCTGTATCTACAAAAAATAAAAAATAGAAAAAGGAATGTTAAGAATAATAAGATTTCGTGGGGACAAATATTCCTTTGAGCTAAATATGTGAGATCCCCTTAGCTAGATATGAGCATAGGGTTTGTACCAGTAGTAACATCTTGCATGTATCATTCCATGCATTATATATTTTATTTCATCGAAAAACTTATTTTATGCGCAATGAAGGTCCTATGTCAAGATTATGCACTATCAATTATTTAGGGAGAAGTATGATCCATGTGTTTCACTAAAATTAGCAAGAATGTCAGCACAAAATAGTAAGGCTGCAATGCTGACTTGTTAGAAAAGTAATTCAATAGATTCTCATATAAGAGAGATCTACTCGCATTATAATTATCCAGATCTAAATTATTAAGAGGCACTATTCAAGAATTATACCTAAAATATTTAATTACTGAGCTATGGGGTATGACTATTGGAGTTAAGCCCTAATTCATGCACCATAATGTATCTTAATCCTATATCTAAATCTCAAAGGAATTATATAGAAGCTAGCAGAGGTGAAAATAGGAGAATGGTGACATAAGAGGAGGTTGGAGAAGTCGAGGAGGTCCAGGAGGTTGGAACAGTAGGGCAACAGAGAAGGAGGTAGAAGTGGAAGAGGAGATAAAGATAGAGAAGGGGAAAAAGATGGTTGGTGTTTTCCGGTGACATGAGCAAAAGCAACTTCTATGAGTAGCCGAAGAGTAATGGCAGCAAGTAGGGGCCAACTACCAATCTTTACTCCTTTTTATGCCAAACAATCCTATGAACCTTAGTCAACATTAGTCAGAGAGGCATGAAAGTGATCCTTTCCAAAGTTCCAAACCTTTCTTGATGAAAGCAGCTTTTTCTTTAACTACGATCCCATTTGGCAGTAGAGCTTTCAAAAGTATAGCTTTTTGAAGTAGAGCTTTTATAAAAAGCTATTTACTATTCGGTAACTACATTTCTAAAGTGTTGTGAGACTTTAATATATTTGGCAAACAAACTGAGAAAGTACTTTTGGTATAACAAAATGACCATAAAGGATATTGCATAGTATTATGCAACAAAGAATAATAAAATATAATATGCATTAATACATAAATATATAATATAGTATAATATGATTATAATATAGTAATATAATATTGTATACTATAACATAATAATATAATATAATTTGATATTATATAACATAACATATCAATGTATTATGATATGATATAATATAATATAATATAATATTTGTATTATAAATCAATAATAAAGTCTAAAATATTATTATTATATATTAATACTATTATTTTTTGTAATTATTATATTTTACTATGGGTATTTTGATCCAAAAAAAAATTTATAACTTAAAATATATTTCCGATGGGGCCTAAAAGTACTTTTTTTGAGACCAAACCCAAAATGTATCTCCTCTCCATCGTGTCTCCTTTGTGAAAAAACATTAATTGCCTCCTAAAGCAACTCAAGTTCCTTCCCCCTATGGAAGGGTCCTCGCCTACTTTGGCTTCTCCTTTGGCTTCGGCTCATTTGTCCCTCAAGTCCAAGCTGACCCTTCCATGTGTTCTCTAGAAGCCTGTCTTTTGTTCCCACACAGCAATGAAGATTATTTGTTGGCCTTGTCGACTTGTAATCTATAAGAAACAGATTTTGACATTGCACTGCTGGTAATTAGAATAGTAGTATGTGGATACCTTTGCTACCGGTGGTTAATAATAGTAATTTTTAGCATTTTGTGCAACCCATGCCACTGGGTTACGTGGCCATAGCCTATTGATGTTGGGATTATGGTATCATAGTTTTTATGAAAATAATAATAATTTTTTAAAAAAATATGTTTATTGATGATTTATTTCTCAGCAATTATTTTATATTTTAATTAAATATCTGCCATACTTTGATGCTACTATGGGGTATTATGTTGCTTACTAGGCTAATATAACTCATTACTATTTTTTTCTGTTTTTAGATCCAGATGCATAATCGCACGGGACTGACATTATAACAATAAAGGGTTCTATTCTGGCGACTCTATATTGCCGACGCTACATAAAAGCGTTGGCATTTTTTTTTGCGACAGTAACCGCCGACGCTTGTAAAAAGTGTCGGTAAAAAAACCATTACCGACGCTTATAAGCGTCGGTATAGGTAAAAATACGACGACGCTTATAAGCGTCGTCGGACTTCACTCCTCCCACACAAAACCTAATCGACCCCCTCCCCCCACAGCCCACAGCCCTAAATCCCTAACTCACGGCGACCTACCCCTTTCGTCCTCAGCCCTTTTCACCGATCTCCGCCGCATCTCCTTCCTCTCCTCCCCTCTCCGTTGGCCTCCTCTTCGTGGACGACTTCCTCCTCCTCCGCCGCAGAGCACTCACACGACGTTTGAAGTTTGGAGCCGGCAAGGATTATCTTCTTCTCTTGCTTCGATCATAGGATCATAGGATTATCTTCTTTTCTTTCAGAAGGAGAGAGCTCTGCCTGGATATATATATATATATATATATATATATATATATATATATATATATATATATATATATATATATATATATCTTTCTCTTTCTGTCTCCTTATTTTAGGAATGTTCATTCATTACTGTATTAATATTTTTCATTTCAGTGGATTGGAGTGATTGCATGCGATCTAGATCTACTGCTCTTCTGATCTCTTCTTTGGCTTAGAAATTTGGAAAATTTATCAAAGGAAGACTTGCTCTCTTATCAGGTACTTGAGAACTCGTTTCCCTCTGTCCCTTTTTTAATCTCTGGTTTATGCTTTAGAATTCTCTGTAAATGTACAGATTCTGGCGTTTCCTTTGCTTTGTTAGCTTATTTTCTAAGTTTTGAGGTGGTAGTTTTGGAAATATATGGTTTCTCTGTAAATAATGACAATTCGTTAATCACCAGTACAAAGAGGAAAAGAGCCATTATGCTTAATCAGCTAAACACAGGCTCAAATTATTTTAATCTATTAAACAATAGGCCATTCGAACACTAACAGAGAAAAGGAATTACTTACTTCCAAGCTAGCCAATAATCTACTTTCTGTTATTTGATTTCTTAAAGAAATTTCAAGGATAAGTGCCGAGAGAACGAAATATCTCAATAGCACATCATAAAACCCAATATATACAGTAAAATACCGAAACTCTGATTCAATACCATAGGAAGGGTTGTGCATACAGATTGGTAGATATACTCTATAATACAACAAGAAATGCAACAATGCATTTCTGAAAACAATTTGCTATAGAACGGCCAAATTGCAGACGATTATTTCTTAAACTTCTGCCTTATACTTAAAAGTCTAATCCTTTTTGACAGGTGTGTTTCTTTAGACAGTTTGTGAGATCAGTTCCAAAAGTTGATTATCTGACACTACGACATGGGTTTATCATGGTACGCCATTAATAGCAACACAGAGTTATGTAAGAGCATTTGGCAAACTGCAAAGAGAGTCATTCTAACTTGATAACTTGATAACACAGGGTTGGAATATGTTCAATTTTTCTTCCCTAGCAACCTGGAATGACACGTACGAGGCATTAGCCTCGAAAGAGATCAGTTTAGCACCATGTACTTGAAGCTCAGCATCATGGACCAGGTCATATCCCAACAGTCTTGGGAAGAAATCCTAGTCAAATGATCAAATTAAAACAGTGAAAAAGAATTATAAAGACAGCAAATGATGGTATCCAGAAAACAAGTCACTATGGCGTCCCTGACATTTGATTATAAATCCAGTTTTGCTCCAGTGATGATTTTCCAGAAACTATGTTTCAGAAGCAGACCAGACATTCTTTTATCCAGACCTTCAACAACAAAGAGAACCAGTTCTGTTGGTGCCCGACCAACATCCAATTTAACATCTGGAATGACCCAATAAGTATCAAGAAACCCACAGTACACTCTAAACGCATTCATAGGAGCATAAAGGAATCAGAACAGTAGAACAAGCTTCAATTACAGTAGATAGCTGACAAACATGAAACATAATAGAACAAGCTTCTAGTCTGTTACAGTAGAACCAATAGATCACAACAAAGTCACAAAACATGGCATCTGCCTTATTATTTTTATTAAGTTGTTCTTGTTACACAATTAGTTTTCTTTATAGAGATGTGCTTTCCATACATTTTTAAAATTTGTTGAGTATTATACAGGTCATATATGGAAATGCTACAATGAAATGCTTGAATATAAGGATCAGTACATTTATTTTTTCCATGTCATATATTATCATTAAATCATCGTAGAGTCCTTAAATATGAATATAAAAGCAAAGTGCAGAAAGTATTATTCATGGATACTAATCATAATTACATCCTATAGTCTTGGGCTTGCCTTATGTATATTGGTGATCAGGTTTTTTTTAATTGCAGTATGTAATTGATGCTTGATGGAAAAGTTAAATATTTGAGTTTTTTTTAATTGGCAAGGGATTTCAATTGAAGCATTCATTTACTTCTGAATTGAAATTTCTGATACAGGTGACTTCTCTTGAATGATGATCATTTTTCTGTTTGTTTCCTATTTGCTTAATATGAAATATTATCTCTTCTTTGAGTATTATTCTTGTATATGCATGTTGATACATACATATATGTATGTAAGGAGATCATCATGGCTCTCTAATTCATCTCATGCATTTTAACCTGAGATTATCTGGCTGTATGCTTAATTGAAGGCTTTATTGTTCCTATGTTTTGATACGTATAGCTAGTTAGCTACTCTTATCTTTCGCATGCAATGATTATAGATCTCTATTGGCTTAGAATCCTGCTGAGGTTGGTCTACTTTACTATCTAAAGCTAGTCAAAATTCAGACCATGTCAGTTAATTAATTGTAGGCTATGCAATCATTGAATTAATTGATTAAGTGCTGTTTGTTTAACTTAATTTTGCTTGAGTCAGTGTACGTATGCATATTTTTGACTGTATCATTTACCTTGTTTTTTTTTAGAATGGACAAAAATTGGATAAATAAGTCGAGATACAGTGACGAATATTTGAATGGAGTTCAGAATTTCATTAAATTTGCTTTTGAGAAATCTAATATGAATGGGTATGACAGAGGAGGAGGTTGCTCGTGTTTGTCCTCCTGATGTATACCATCATCAGTGAAGGGAGCTTATTCACTATTGGTTTTCCGAGAGAAGACAGGTTGTGTATTCTCTCTCAATACCTTATATAATGTTTAATACAATTAATATATTACAATGTTTACTTTTTTCGTGGTAGACATATTCTGACATTGGTCGAGCCGCACGAGCATCTCAGACAGTTCCTCACACTTCAGGCTTGAAGAGTTATACGAGGCTCAGAGCTAAATTCGTAAGTTTGTTTGAAACTCTTGTATCATATAGCATGTATCTTGATATATAGCACTTCCAATAAACTATTTGTTGTAGATGGAAGACCATGAGAGGAAACCTGGTGAGGTGGAGTTCTATAAGATGACTCACACCCACCGAGATGGCAGCTTTGTCCGAGAGGAGTCGAGAGATATAGTTGTATGTATTCATTAATAATTTGTGCAATGATTTTTCATGTATTTCAATTTTTTAAAAATTAATTTGATTGTTTTTGAGAGATACAGAACAGAGCTACATTCCTTATTTCAGAGCGTATCGAAGAGTCATCTTCAATCGGCAACACCAGAGGTATTGAAGCTCACGTGTTTACCGAATTGATGGGCTCGGAGCGGTTGAGTGAGGGGTTATGGCGTTGGAGTTACCCCCACTCAGTTGTCTACAGTGGGTAGATATACTCAAGATGCTAGACAGAGTAGTAGCACTGCAGAGGTTAATGATCTGAAGGCAGAGATACAAGAGTTGAAACAGAGCCACCAGTCAGAGATACAATCTTTGAGGGCTCAGATTAATTAGATTACATCTTTGTTGCATCAGTTTGTCCCTCCTCAGGTAAATTACTACGTCTACTTGAACATTTAACAAGAGTATCATATTTTTATTAAAGAGCTTAATAATTTTCGTATTCTTAACTTCTTAAGTTTTTTTTATTACAGGTTCCTGATACTTATCTGCACGTAGAGATGGTGATGCCATCGACTCCTGAAGCATTTATTTTGGAGTTTTGTATGTATTTTTTTTATACTTTTCGAAGTACATTGTAAACTTAAATTGACAGTATGAATGTAATTTGACAATATGAATGTTTAGATAAATATGTTTGATTGTGCCATGTGTATATCTCATTTAGTGTGTGTGGTTTTGATTTTGTAAAAAAAGTTTAAAATTTATTTAAATTTTTTTTTAAAAAATAATATGCTAACGACGCTTTAAAACGTCGTTAAAAGCACCAACGGATGTCAATTAGCGACGCTTTAAAGCATTGGTACGTTCCGATTAATGACGCTTTAAAGCATCGTTAAAATCCTGAACAGACGCCAATTCGCGACGCTTTAAAGCATCCGTAAAACGAACATTTACCGACGCTTTAAAGCGTCACTAAATTGCAACTAACGACGCTTTAAAGCATCGCTACGCTCAACTTATCGACGCTATATAGCGTCGCTAATTTCTGACACTTCTGAAAGCATCGAAAAATATTTTTTCCACTGTAGCATAGGCGACGCTTTACCGACGTTTAGGAAAGCATCGGGATGGTTTTTACTAACGCTTGAAAGCGTCGGTAAAGGCCAAAAAAAGCGTCGGCTTTTTCCCCTTTTACTGTAGTGTGAGGAGTGTGCTAGATTTCTTGAAGATTCTTCAGATATTGGCATTTTAGTTAGATTATTTAGATTATTTGAATTATGTTAGCATATATTACTTTGAAACTATTGTAAGAACTATTGATCTGTAGCCTTGCATGCACAGGCATGCGGCATCTGTCATGCTCTGAGTTCAGAGTGTGACAGATGTGCTGGGATTAGAGCCTAGGTTTTATGATCCTTAGGATTCGTTGGAAAGTTTGAGAGTTAGGTAGAAATTAGGCAAAGAGATATATGTCGTTGTTTGCTTTTGTTTTTAATTTTTGTTATCTTATTTGAATCTTATTTGTGATGCTTATTTTATTTTTATTGAAATCAGAATGCAACCTAATTATGCCCATAACCAAAGTGTGAATAAGCAATTTTGAGAGTTTTCTTGGTGGAGCAATTTGTATTTTAAGTTTTGATTAATTAAATTTTGACTAAATTAAGTGAAAGAGTATTAGTCTTGGAATATTATCATGCAATATAATTATTTGGAAGTTTAACTTGATATCAGGTACTGTGGATATTATTTCTAGTTTAAAGTTAATTATTTTGGTGGCAAGTTAAGGTTCGTTCATAAGAAGTTGTTTAATGTTTGAACTAGAAAAGATCTTATGATATTGATTGAAATATTCTTCGAGGTTGAAATTTGTATGATAATCATGCATGAAACTGTGGAATAGAAGGAAAATATATTTGAGGATGAGATTCAAGAATTTTTTTCTTTGTTTTACTTGAAATTTGAAATTTTAGATCTTTTCAACTTACAATGTAGATTAGTATTTTGTTCAGAAGTTGTTTCATAAATTATGAGAAAGTGTGAGGGTTTGAACTTATTTTAAGTTGGTCAACAATATTAATTCTGTGATTTGGCAATATTTTGATGGGTTTTCTTATTAAGGAAAATTTTGTTGTTAAAGAAAAGGAATAGTGTTTTGATTCTTGATTGATATAGATATCATTGTGTTATTAGTACGTTCTTCTATCTACTATTCAAAAAAAAGAGAGAGAAATCTGGCTTCTTAAGTCTAGGATTAATAGAATATTGGTTTTTGCATTAGCTGATCTTGGATTTGAAATATTTAATATAGATCTCTTTTCTGCTAGATTTATAGTTTATGCTTTTGAAACAATTCAAGAATAATTATCAATCTTGAAGAATATTTTATTCTCAAATGTTCTACTATGGATAAAGTGGAGTAATTTATGATCTTGTGACAGATTAACATTAGTTGATGCAAAAAAATAATCATGTTCCAAATTACGGATATGATTCAGAATTGGGAGAACTGAAACTTTTTAGTTGTCTTGTGATCGATCCCTCATGGTGTTCGGAAGCTGTGGCCGGAGCTCCGACCACTGAAATACATTGGTTTCATAGTTTAAGGGGTCGCAATCTCTATTTTTGTTGGTTTTGGCATCGCCGACCGTTGGTTGCTTGTTGGCCGGCCATAGGCCCCTAACCCTGGGCATCACCACCAGCCACCCTCTTCCTTCCTCTTCCTTGGTTATAGAAAGAAGCTTTCTTTCTCTCTCTTTTCTCTCTCTTGCCCCACCCTTTCTCTCTCTCTTATTTCTCTCTTTTGGCTCATGGCTAGATATGTTGATTGATCTAAGTTGACCCGTGCCATTGGCAACCAAACCTAGGCTCTTGATTTAACCTGAATTGAAATTCTCTTTTCTCTTTTCTTTCTTTTTCTCTCTTATTTTTCTATCTCTACTGGACTTTCTCTTTCTACTCTCTTTAGAGATGATAAACCTAGTAAGGTACTTCTCTTCGTGATACTGGTTCAATCCTAATGAACGACCCTGATCCATGTTCGACGGAAGACATGCCAGCCCCCATCTTGGCTCTTCTTAGATACTATTAGATTTGGTCACCTCCGATCTTTATTGAACCATCTGTATTCTAGTTCTAACATAATTAGATGAGTTTTGCTTTGATTAGACCAACCGTGGTATCTGGCACTCCCGCTTCAGCCCTATGAGAGTATTGAAATTAGAATTTCTATTTTTGGAATGATCATAGTCAATTTCAATAATTTTAAAATTCTAGAATCTTAGAAGAATTTTTGAAACTGATTGGACTGATGTTTTAGATTTGCCCACAAGATATGTAATATAACTCTTTTTTAGATCTATCTGCAAATTATAGATATTTTCTTAATTAAATTATACTCGATTTATGAAGTTGATGTATAGTATTTTGTTATTATATGTGCCCCTTTTTAGAATATTGTATGATTCTTAATTAAACATATTGATTTTAATATGGATTATGTTCGATTGATTTCGATGTCGTAAAAATTTATGTATCTTATAATTTGAAACACTGAATATGTGAAAATAAATTTTTGCTTTGAAATGGATTTGGACTCACAGCCAGACTATGTATCAATACCCTTCCAGTGGTGGTTATTTACTGGTATATTGACACCCTATCGGTGGAGGTTATTTACTCGTATATCGACACCTTACTAGTAGGAGTTATTCATTGGTATATCGATACGCTACTAGTGGAGATTATTCGTTGATATATCGACACTCTATCAGTGAGGATTATACGTTAGCATATCGATATCCTGCTAGTGAAGTTATTTGCTAGCATATCGATATACTGCTAGTGGAAATTATTCGTTGGTATATCGATATCCTGCTAGTGAAGATTATATGTTGGCATATCGATATCCTGCTAGTGGGAGTTATTCGCTAGTATATCAAAATTCTGCCGATGGAGGTTATACAGTAGCATATCAATATCTTATTAGGGGGGTTATACGTTGGCACTTTGATGAACTCATATTCTAGCCCAGCCATAAGGTATAAATATGGTCAAAGCTAATGGCTGTCAAGATGAACTTGATGATTTGAAAGATAATTAATTTATGAAACAAGAATTGAAATTTGAAGTGATTGAATATCGTATCAATTTGGCTTTGAATCGATGTATTTTGCATGCTCATTTTTAGTATATTATTATTATTTTAGTGTTTGATTTATCTAGCTAAAGTATTCATTGCTTGCTGGGTTGTCTAGCTCATTATACGATTTTTTACTGTATTTACAGATCTAAAGAATTAGCTCGACTCAGAGATTTATTATGAGAGAGCAATTAGAGATAAAATTTTGACATCTTTATTTAGACTAGATTTTGTTTTAGAGTTGATGCAAGATTTTGGAATATTATTAGTTTTGTAAGACTTTTAATTTTGCTATTTAAATAGAATTTGAACGTTATTATTTAAATTATTTGTGCTACCTAATTTTGATATTGTTGTGGTTCAAATTTGGCTCGAGGGTGACCATGCCGGCGAAGCCGAGGGAGCCGCTGATATTGGAAAGGGGAAGACGGGAGCCGCCTCTTGCGCGACGGCTGTGGACCAACACAAAGCCTCACCGAAAATAGACGGGAGCCGCCTCCTGCGCGACGACTGTGGACCAACACAAAGCCTCACCGGTGTTTCCGGTGAGGCCCCTCCGACGATCAAGTTAGAGTGGGCAGATTTGGTTCAACCAAAAAGAGAGGTCCCTTAGGAATTACCTGATCGAGCTATTTATAGCCTTGGTGGAGTGGCCCAGGTGACGGAGGTGCTGTCAGTCCCCATCATGAGGGGGTATGGCTCTGAGCTGGATGGCATGAAGCATAGCCCGTTTTTAAGAACGGTAGGGCTTTGACAGTTACAACAGGGTTTGGCCGGAGTAGTCAAGGTGCTGTCTGATTGATGTTGGCTGGTTATGGAGATATGACACGACAGTGTGATAGAGTATGGCCATGTAGGTGGGTGTAGGTCCGTACGTGGATGTGGTTGTTGGCGAGGCCGAGCTCGTTAAGTAGTCGCGTCAGGCGTTTAGTGAGGCCGGCTTGGTGTAGACCGAGAATGGCTTGGTTTCTCGGGTTCCGAGGTGCACTCGAGGGAGCGCTTCGAGCTCGAGGGTCGGAGCGTATGCTGTGTATTGCTGGGATCGGTGTCTCGAACTTGGTCGGGACGGGTCGACGTTTGCTTGGAGGCACCCCGAACTTGGTCGGAGTGTTAGATGTATGCCCTAGAAGCCAATCTGGCTGACACATTATTAATTCTAGGACATAATTTTATACTTGATTTTATTATTATTGAATAATAAATGGGCATATTTTTCATTCATATTGTTTATGTGTCTATGAATCATCCAAGAAATTAATAAGATGATGATACATATTCTCAAGAGTTGAGAATTTGAGCCATGTATCATTGGTGATTAATTTCTAAATGCTCATGATCAATGGATCATTATGAGGACGGTGATTGATCCGATGAGATCAGTGCACAGATCGCTTTTCTTATGGATGGATGAGACTCGAGTCCATAGTGTAGGGATACTGAAGTGATAGTGCAAGTGCTTGTTAGAAAATAAGGGTACTGAGCGTGACCAAGATAAAAAGCCACTTGGATGTCTATCCACTCGTCAGTGACTTTCTTGATGTTGCAGTAGTGTGACTCGTCCTTTGACCTGCGGTGCTTCGGCTACTCATAGTGAGGTTATTGTAGTTTGACTACACATATACATGGTCTCTAGTCATATGGATCCTTATAGTGTAGATTGGCTGCAGTAGGTTCACTGTAGGAGTAGGGTATGCACCTACAAGGAATCTATTGACCTTGATAGATGAGGAGTAATCCTATGTGATTTATAAGACTGAGTTCATAATACCTTGACCAGGGCAGTACTACAGTGGAGAAAGAGTTTTCCACTCTCGAACTTAAGTCGAATAAATCTAGACATATGACAGACGACGGAGTTTGACGAGTTATCCATGACCTTCGGTCTGTAGGAATCCATGATAGAAGGACTGCATCATACGATAACTGCACCTAGAGGTTCATCATTCCATTCTGCTGGGTAGCCACTACATGCTGCTAGGTGTCACTGGTGGATGGTGAGACTCACAGGGACCATCTTGATGGTCGATGATCCCTGGTGAGTTGAGTTAGAATTGTTCCAACCCATTGAAAGGAGTTTTCAATGATATTATGATAGAGATCGCAATATATCTCACACCAAACAGAATAGAACCTATGGGGTCACACACATTAGAGGTATTGACTGATCCGATGTTTGAATTGTGATTAGGAATCACAAATAATCAATTTGATTGATAATTGGTTAATCCGCTAAGAGTTAGTGAGTTGAAGAAGGAATAATTTCAATTAGATTGCAATTTAATTTAATTAATTGGACTTGATCACAAGTCCTACTTGGAGTAGAATTCTTGGAGTCCTAATTGGATTAGGATTTCAAATTAAATTAGAGTCCTACTTGAAGTAGGATTTCTAAAGTCCTAATTGGATTAGGACTAAAATTTAATAAGTCCTAATTAGATTAGAAGTTCTTAAGTCCTAATTAATTTTAATCTAATTAATTTAATGACTCCTAATTAGATTAGGACTGAAGAGTTCAATTGAATCATGGTTCAATTAAATCCTAATTAGATTAGGATTTGAATGAAAGGAAGATTGAGTTCACCTAATCCTTTTTAGAAAAGGATTGGGCTTCAATTTATGTGGCTAAACCCACCCCACTTAATATGATTAAGTGGGGTGTGGGATTGAAGGGGATAAGAGGGAGAGGCGTACGCCCCTCCCTTGCTTGCGTGAAGAGAAAAGGAGGGGCGTACGCCCCTCCTCTCTTTGAATTTAAATGGTCCGCTAGGGAATAAAAAGGGAGGAGGCCTCTGACCCCTCCTCTCTAGGTTTTTCCTTGGCAATTCGGCAGCAACTCCTCCCCTCCTCTTCCTCCTTTCAGCTGCAAGACAAAGGGAGAAAAAGAAGCCTTGGCGTGGCCTCCTTCATCCTTTCTTTTGGTTCCAACGCAAGGAAAAATAAAAGGCTGCAAGGGCTTTTTGTTCTTCTTTATAGAACCATCCTTCTTCTTCCTCCTCCCTTAGGCAATCAAGAGTTGATTCAAAGGGAGGTCTTTAGCTATCCAAAGCCATCTCTGCAAGGGAGCTATCATCCTGGAAAGATACGAAGGCTTCGATCAGTCCTCTGCCTTGTGTGGATACCTGTAGAGGCCGTACGCATGTGCAGCTTCCATCGAACCTCCATAAAATACCACGATCATCAGTTTGCGGTGATCATCTACCCGCACAAGGTGAAGATCTGATCTTCTTAATGATTTAAAAATGGTTTAAAAGAATTTAATCCTAATCTATCTACGAACGATGTTTTAAAATAAGTTCATACGATGAACGGGATCTCGCGCATGTCTTCCGCTGCATGCAGAATGATCATGAATTTTTTGCGTCATGCGAGGGATCCTAACAGGGGGGAGACGGCGAATGTCCGGAGTTGGAGGAGTTTCGAGGATGAGCTGGCTCTGGGCCGAAGTGAAGATTTAGTCATTCATCATTGGTATTTACTGGGCCAAAACTAGGCATCCTTTTAGTTGTGGGTTGGACGATCCATTTTTCCCTCTATCATTTGCCCCCCACTTCCGAGGTCGAGCTGCCTTGTTGCTCGAACGATGGAAGTAGTCGGACTCCTGATCGTCCCGTACTTTAATTTCATAAACAAGAGGAGGCGCTCACTGGACTAGGTAGGCCTCAGTGCACTTCTTGGTTGAGAGCTCGACAACAGAATCGGGGTGTCCGAGCTGCTAGATTTTTTGGAAATAGAATTCGCCGCAGGAGTTTTTCGGGATTCCACATAGGTGTCTCTTTCTGGAAAGTGGTTGAATTGGGACGAGGAGAGTTTCGATCATTAATTTTCCATCCCCCAAAGCATTCCTTTAGAGTCGGCCATTAATGCTCCCTTCTTTGATGCATCTCATCCAGCGGAAGGTGGGAGGTCAATCATCAATATTTCGAGCTCCAGAGCGCCCTCCATAATGATCCGCATTTAGTGAGGCGATTCGGAGAGATTTGTTGATGCCGTCTTAGGGTTCGCCACATGGCAAATTTTGGACCGTACGATTATTTAGGTCGCCCGATCGGAGCTGCTATGATGGCCTATATAAGGCCTGAAGAAGGGGTCGTAGGATCGTTACTTGACCTTCCTCCTGCCCCGATTTAGCCACCGTCGCCGGAGTGTTGGAATTCTTTTTCGGACGTTCTTGGGAGTTCTCGGTTAGCCTTTGCGTCATCCGTTGTTTTTTCCTTCCGGGAGTCACTCTCCTTCTTTGCTCATCTGTCTTTTCTGGCGAGTTTTCGGGTTGGCATTTTATCCTTTCATTCGGTCACTCGGAGAGTTTTTCGATTTCCTCCTCCTTTTTAGTTTCAAAGCCCGGGCAATGGACTCGCCAACGAGGGCATCGATGTTCGATGCAGGTCCATCATGAATTCCGGCTTCTTCTGAGGTGGAAGAGGTCGGAATTGAGGTGGGCCCGAGCCTGTATGGAACCGGCTCGCTCATGACCGATGAGGATCTGGGCTCGATTTGAGCCCCATTTTTCATTCCTCCGGAGTTCGTTCTTGAACTCCAGAACCTCGGGGGCCGAGTTACCAATCCCCCAAACGGTTGGGTCGGAGTGTATGTAGATACACTCCAAGCAGGGCTGAGGTTTCCTCTACATAGGTTCATGGGCAAGCTTCTGACGGCGTATGGCCTGGTGCCCGCACAGCTCGCCTAGAATTCATGGAGATTAATCATCGGCTTTTTTGCCCTTTGCCTGGCGCACGGCCTCCCCCGCTTGGTGAACGTCTTCAGGAGCTGCTTTATATTAAAATGCAACCCTGTAGATAAAGGGTGGTGGTACTTCTCCCCTCGAGAAGGCCGCAAGCTATTTGGGGGCCTGCCCACTTCCATCCATGGATGGAAGGATAACTTTTTCTACATCTCCTCCGAGCGGTCGTGGGGATTTAATCCGACCTCGAGCTTTCCGTTGGCCTCGATAAATAATAGGTTCCCGCAGTTGTCGCAGTCCGAGCAGAAAACCATAGATAGTTTGCTCGGACTGAAAGAGACTCCTCGGCTTACCAACCTGCTTAGCGAGGAGGCTTTGGTGAATCTTGGCCTGAGTCCGGCCTGTCCCGAGGGTAAGAGTAGTTTGACTTTTTCTACATTCTTTTTTATGTGGAGAATGTTGATAAAACTTTTTGTCTTTAGATATCGCAGGTATGATTTTCGATACCAAGACGCTGGTGGCCATCTGTAAGAGGAAGAGGGCCGCCCCTGAGGGGGTCCATCTTGAGGGAAGGCCGAAAAAGGCGAGAGTCACTTCCGTCCATGAAGTCGGGTAGGGAGAAGTTGCTGCTCCCACTTTGGTTGGGCCCAGCCGGAGGCCCGTCGGAGAGGCCGAGGTGCCCCAGTCGACGACTGGGGGGGATCTCCCTGCCCAGGTGGTGGTTGCGTCGACCGACCAAGTCTTGGAGATCGCCGCCGCAGTTCGACCATCTTGGCCAGACTCTGAACCGAGGTGTGGGCCTGGGACTTCAGTTCCTCCCACATTCTCGGAGTGCGCTGAGGTTGTGACTCCCTCCGAGGCTCCGGCCTTGAGGGTAATTGAGCCAATGATTCCCCAGTTCGGTGGGGAGTCATCGCGGCGCGTACCTAAGGGCGATTCAACCCTCAGATCTGAAGAGGCCGCCCGCGGACTTGTGCGCAGCATCATGCTTCCATGTGACCGCGCACTGATGGAGTGCGACCTTGGCAACCTCGTCGATCATGTCTATTCGACGAGCATACGGGTAAGTGATGTTCATTCTTTTGTCTTTTTTGTTTTGTGGATGTTTAACTTTCGCTGACACCTCCCTTTCTATGCCAGTCTTTTCACGTGGTCGACGTGTTGATGTCCAACATGCTCGCCAATCGGGAGGAGCTGAAGGTACTCTGTTTGAGGACGGAGCGTGCCGAGCTCCAAAGTCAAGAGGCTAAAGGCCGGGCGGCGTCTGCTGCGCAACGCCAACAGGAAGACGAGGGTCAAGTGGCAGTCGCTAAGCAGCAGCGGCATGAAGCCGAGGAGAAAGCTGCTGCTGCAGAACAACGGCTTCGGAAGATCAAGAAGAAGGTGCGCGCTTCCGAAGCCATAATAAAGGATAAGGTTGCTCAGATCCAAGTCATGGAGGCTGAGCACTCTCGAGCCTGCTCGTCCTCAGTGAGCCATATTGTTGAGATTGAAGCCGCTCTAGCCCGCCTTCGGGGCGAGGCGGAGGAGCGGGAGTTGAAGATCGGGGAGCTCGAGGGCCTGGCGAAATCATCCGCCCGTGAGGCCGTCGAGAAGTTTCGCCAGTCAGGGGAATATATCGCCGAACTGGCCGAAGGGGCTGCTGCCGCCATGATCCAAAGTTTCGACAATTGTCCTTTCCAAGTTTAGAAGCTCTGCCCCGAGGTCAACCTCAGCGGCCTTGAACCGATCACGGATGGGGCTGTTGAGAAAGGATAGGATGCCGCTGGAGTTGCTGGCGAGATCGGGCCGGAGATTGCCTCCATAGGAGCCAATGGAATGGAATCATCAGCCATTCCTGAGGCCGGCCCTGGAGTTGAAGCCACCGCAGCTGGCGGGGATGGTGCTCCCGAAGTTGCAGCTGAGCCGGAGGCTGCGACCGACATTAATGCGGAGGTCGTCCACGTCGATTGATTTTTATTCTTTTTGTAAGGTTGGCCGTTTAGGCCCTTTGTAACTCTTCCAACCGTGAGGTCGGGTGCTCTTGTATTCGGCCTTCGGCCTTTTCTTGCAATAAAGTCCCTTTTTCTTTTAGCAAATGTTTTGAGTTCGTTCTGTCTCGTGCTTGGATATAAGATTCGAATTATATGACCCAAACTCGAGCCCGTTTTACATAGCAGGAGCTGCACTTAGTACTTGGAGGAACTCCAAGTTCAGTATACCCCTAGGATAAATCTCGTGTAACGAGCTCGCAGCTCTTCATTTAATAGCGCGGGCCGGGCCGTTTCAAGCCTTGCCCGGGAGAGCGAAAGAAGCGATCGTGGATTATCTTAAGGATAGAAGCCTGTCTGGAGGCTTTTGTTAACTCAAGGGCGTAGATGAGTTCGGGGATAAGCATTTATCCGAACGTGGAAGTCTGCTCGAGGGGCCGAAGCCTCCTCGGGTCTTAGAAATCCATCCGAGGGGCCGAAGCCACCTTGGGAATAATAAGTTCGGGATAGACATCTACCCGAACGTAGAAACCTGCTCGAGGGGCCGAAGCCACCTCAAGACTTAATAATCCACTCGAGGGGCCGAAGCCACCTTGGGAATAATAAATTCGGGGATAGACATCTACCCGAACGTAGAAACCTGCTAGAGGGGCCGAAGCCACCTTGAGGCTTAGAAATCCACCCGAGGGGCCGAAGCCACTTCGGGAATAATAAGTTCGGGGATAGACATCTACCCGAATGTGGAAACCTGCTCGAGGGGCCGAAGCCACCTCGAGACTTAGAATTCCATCCGAGGGGCCGAAGCCACCTCGGGAATAATAAGTTCGGAGATAGACATTTATCCAAACATGATAATCTGCTCAAGGGGCTGAAGCCACCTCGAGACTTAGAAATCCACCCGAGGGGCCGAAGCCACCTCGGAAATAATAAGTTCGGGGATAGATATCTCCCTAAACGTAGAAACATGCTCGAGAGGCCGAAGCCACCTCAAGATTTAGAAATCCACCCGAGGGGCCGAAGCCACCTCGGAAATAATAAGTTCGGGGATAGACATCTACCCGAACGTAGAAACCTGCTTGAGGGGCCGAAGCCACCTCAAGACTTGGAAATCTATCCGAGGGGCCGAAGCCACCCCGAAAATAATAAGTTCAGGTATAGACATCTACCCGAACGTAAAAACCAGCTCGAGGGGCCGAAGCCACCTCGAGACTTAGAAATCTATCCGAGGGGCCGAAGCCACCTCGGAAATAATAAGTTCGGGGATAGACATCTACCCGAACATCTTGTGAATCAGGGGCAAACTCGTAGAATCCTGCGGACGGGGGTACTCTTCCTAGGCTCCCCGTTGATGCCACAGGGCACCCCGAGCCGAGCTTAAAGGGTGACTTTGTAAATGTTCCCCACTCAGATCAGGGGCAAACTCGTAGAATACTGCGGACAGGGGTGCTCTTCCTAGGCGCCCCGTTGACGCCGTAGGGCACCTCGAGCCGAGCTCAACGGGTGACTTTGTAGATGCCCCCCACTCAGATCAGGGCGAACTTGTAGAATCCTGCGGACGGGGGTGCTCTTCCTAGGCTCTCCGTTGACGCCATAGGGCACCCCGAGCTGAGCTCAAACGGTGACTTTGTAGATGCCCTCCACTCAGATCAGGGGCGAACTCGTAGAATCCTGTGGACGGGGGTGCTCTTTCTAAGCTCCCCGTTGACGCCGCAGGGCACCCCGAGCCGAGCTCAAAGGGTGACTTTGTAGATGCTCCTCAAGGCGTACGATTTGCGCTGCCGGGACATCGAATATGTGCTGAGCCTCCTAAGATACTTTAGAGACACCTTGGGAGTATTCCGGAAGATAACTTAATTAGGTTACGGCCTAAGGGAGAAAGCCCCGACTTAAGGTCATCCCTTAGGGGAGTAATTTACATCCGGGATCGCCAGCCTCGGGCCGGTAGTTCCGTGATCTGATCCCAAAGCATTTGGATTTGTCGCTCCGCTTCCTCGACCTTTTTTGTTGAGTTCAGTGATTCACAGAGCTCCAGCCGGATGAAGGGTTTGGATAACCACGGCCAGGGTTTGGACTTGCTGGGCGAGCAGGTAGGACTGCCCTGGTTGGATTGGAGAGATTTGGTCCAGAGGAACGGGTGATGTAGGAGGTGGATCTTGAAGAGAGCAGTCGGGTATTGATTCCCGGCTGCTCGATGCGTTTGGGGCCCCTTGGCTCATTATCCTCGCGATCACGACTCAGGCCCTTCCTCTAACGCCAAATATGTTGTGGTTCAAATCTGGCCCGAGGGTGACCACGCTGGCGAAGCTGAGGGAGCTATCGGTACTGGAAAGAGGAAGATGGGAGCCGCCTCCTACGCGATGGCTGCGGACCTGCACAAAGCCTCACTGGTGTTCCCAGTGAGGGCCCTCCGACGATCAAGTTAGAGTGGGCAAATTTGGTTCCGCCAAAAAGAGAGGTCCCTTAGGAATTACCTGACCGAGCTATTTATAGCCTTGGTGGAGTGGCCCAGGTGACGGAGGCGCTGTCAGTCCCCATCATGAGGGGGTATGGCTCTGAGATGGATGGCGTGTAGCACAGCCCTTTTTTAAGAACGGTAGGGCTTTGACAGTTACAACAGGATATGGCCGAAGTAGTCAAGGTGCCGTCTGACTGCTGTTGGCCGGTTATGGAGACATGACACGGTAGTGTGATGGAGTACGACCACGTAGCTGGGTGTAAGTCCGCACGTGGATGTGGTTGTTGGCGAAGCCGAGCTCGTTAAGTAGTCGTGTCATGTGTTTAGTGAGGCCGGCTTGGTGTAGACCGAGAATGGCTCGGTTTTTCAGGTTTTGAGGTGCACTCGAGGGAGCGCTCCGAGCTCGAGGATCGGTGCGTATGCTGTGTATTGCTGGGGTCGGCATCTTGAACTTGGTCAGGACTGGTCGATGTTTGCTTGGAGGCACCTCAAACTTGGTCAGGGGAGTCGGCGAATGTCCGGAGTTGGGGGAGTTCCGAGGACAAGCTGACTCTGGGCCGAAGTGAAGATTTAGTCATTCATTGTTGGTATTTACTGGGCCAAAACTGGGCGGCCTTTTAGTTGTGGGCTGAACAATCCATTTTTCCCTCTATCAGATATCATGATGAGATGCCTGAATGCTCGTGGAGAGAGTTTTCTATAAGTGTGCGGTGGTTGCCGTAACCCCTAGCTCGTGATTTCGGGTTGGAGTCGTGATAATGATATTTCAAACACTACAAAAAAAGTCTTTTCTATGCATTTTAGAGCCTGTATCGACGCTTATAAGTGTCGGTAATTTTGGCACGGATGGTACGAAAAGCGTCGCAAAAACGTCGGATAGGTGGAAGTGAATTTTTTTTTTTGCCGATGCTTTTTGATAGCGTCAGCAAAAAACTAAAGCTATGTATAAGCGTCGGCCTATTTTGGTGTCCGCCAACACTTATAAGCGCCGGCAGAAATCGAAGATAAGCCGATACTTTAAAGCATCATTAGAATTATTTTTTTTTAAAAAAATAAAAGGCCTAATTAATTTTTTTGGGAAAAAAATCTGTATCCAACTGTAGAGAGAGAGAGCGGCGACGACGAGATTGCTCGTGTGAATACCGCTTTTTTGCAATCCTTCCAGAGGCTTCTCAAGGACTCTAGGCTTCAAGCTAAGGTATGGGGTGTTCTCTCCAAGTCGCAGCGGAGGGGAGGTGACGCGGGCTGCCCACGAGGAGGTGGAGGGCCTCGATTGTCTCGTCGTCAAAGAGCTCCCGTGCGAGCCAACCAACAATCGGGAGCGCCTCTTCCAGAACCACCGCGTCCGCCACATGATTGATTTCATCATGACCATCGCCGACAAGCTTCAAAATTAGAGAGGTATTGGATTGTTAAAAGGTTCTTGTCTTGGTTTCTTCCAGAAAAAATACTGGAGAATTGCAAAGAAGCTCATATTGTAAAAGAAAGATCTAGAAAGTAGCCCAACAATTCTTTAAGGTTCCTTCCTGTGTTATTCCTATTGTAAAAGAAAGATCATATAACTTGGGCATATACTTTCTATTGTAATTTATAAAAAAAATATCAATAAATGGGGCATCTATTGTTCTTCTTGTTCTTGTGTTATTTTTTTTAATTGTAATATTTTTTTATTATCTATCTCGTGCTATTAGAAAAAGCAGAATATGAAGAACGGAAATTAGACTATTTTATTCCTAAGAGAAGGGAACAAAGAAGCGTGGATCTCCGACTCCCCGAAGGGGCCTCCCCATTTTCTGGTGAGAATTCAGTCGTCGACGGACCAGGATGCCGGAAAGGCAAAAACAGCGGAGGGGAAAGGATGAGAGACGGTCCGGAGGAACGAAAGGAGTTAGGAATTTTGGTTGGGATGATGGCGGTTGGGTGTTAGGGATTTTATTGTTTTGGGGTGCCCTTGCTAGTAGGCCTCTGACGACGCTTTACAAAGCATCATCTTGGGAGGAGATTAGGCCGAGTGCGATTAGGCCTGTTCGTCCGATTCCTGTCTAACTAAAAATACGCTAGACAGATCGTTGTTAGAACCGACAAACAAAGTTTAAATTTAATTCTACTCTTACCTTTCCTACTCGAAGAATAGTGGTTGTAAGAGGTCGATCCACAGGGAGGCGATTGGAGTTGCTTAAAAATAAAAACGTTCACTCGGATTCAAAATCGAGTTTCGAATAACTAAAGGAAAACATTACGTCGATGTTTGATGGATTCTCTAGTCTACCGGAGAATTTTCTTTATTTAAAAATAAAAAAAAGACAAGTATTTAGAAATCAAAGAACATTTATAAATTCATGAAATGTTTAACTATTCAAAGGAAAATTTTGGCATGAATTGAAAAGGATGAAACTAAGAGGATTGAAGCAAACATAAATTTCATAAAAGAAGATTTAATGTATTGCATAAAAGAAATTAAAATTTCAGCATAAATAAAATCTTAAAAGTAAAATTCTCCACCAAAATAAAATTCTCTAAATTTAAAACTTAAAACATTGTTCTCAATACAAACTCAAAACACATTGCTCTCAATTAAAATTCAGAATCAAAACAACACATTGCTCTTAATTAAAATAAAACTAAACAATAAACATTGCTCTTAAAAATAAAACTAAACATGAAAAGAAAAAGAAAAAGAATAAAAAAAACAAAACAAAGCACTATGCTCTGTTTGAAAACAGAGCATGAACACTCCTCTCTGTTTCTTCTTCTTCCTTGGATCAACCGAAGCAGCCGAGCTCCTTCTTCTTCCTTGGACCAGCCCCAACCGAGCACACCACTCTTCTCTTCCTCCTTCTCCTTTTATAGCCGCGGACGGACGCCTGATGCGGAAGGGAGATGGCAGACGCGGGGAGGAGTCGATCACGGACGCAATCCGGGCTGCTGGCACGCGATCTTCAAATGGAGAAGGAAGATGGCAGATGCCACGGGATGCCGTGGGCTGGGATCACGGGAAGGAGCTGGAATCGCCGGTGATTGCGGGGGATTTGGAGACGGGCGAGCTGGGAGGAGGGGCTGATCCGAGGGTGCACAGAAGAAGGAGGCACGGATGGAGGGATCGGCTGGGATTTTCCTTGCTGGGAGAGACGTGGATCCGGGTGATGGAAGGAGCTGGAGCCTGGCACGGTGGCTGGCATGATGCGGATGGAAGGTGGGGACGCATGCGGCTTGGATCACGGGAGAGGGGTTTCCTTCTTTGGGTGGGCGTTCATGGCATGGGAATCACTGGGGTGCTGCTGTGATCGCGGTTGAGGGGCTGGAGTTTCCTTCACGGACGCGGGATCGACGGGATCACGGACTGAATCATGGGAGGTATCGCAGTTGAGGGGCTGGAGCGCTGGATCTTGATCACGGGATGAGCTGGGAGCGTGGATTCGGGATGATGGCCGCTGACATGGATGCGGTGGAGACGCGGTGAAGATGCTAGCTTCCTTCCTCGGGCCAAGAGGGGGATGCGAACGGCTGGGATGGGGCTTCGGCTTGATTTGGGAAGGAGCTGGGACTCTTTGAAACGGACGGTTGCTGATCGTGGGATCTGGATTACCGGCTGCTGGAATGGATCGCGGAAGATGACGTGGCTAGGGGCGTTGGGATTGAAGGCTGAAGATGATGGTGATCTGATGGACGGCGCGGATGCTGGCACAATGCGGGGAACGAGCTGATTGGGCTACTTGCACAAATAAAACATTAATTAGTTAATTCTGTTATTAATGATTAGCTAAAATACTAATTAAGATGGTCTGACGATTGCACTTTTGTGCTCTCATCACACCCCTCAACCAGCTTATTGCTAGTCTCTAGCAATTTAGTGCGACAATGATAAAATGGGAGTGCAAAAGTTTTATTTATTATATATATATATAAATATACATGAGCTAAGATAAATACTCACTTTCGTAGAGCATTACGATTGCACTTAGCACGTGCAACAAGCCGTTAAACCCTAGTGGACGAGTGTTGTCTCGTGAGGGTTTGCAGTGAAGTTACCCACAAACTTCAATCCCAAAATAAAATTTGTTTTATGAAAGTCTAATTTCAAGTACATAACTGATAAAAAGCACACAAGGTTTTAATTACTAAGTAGCCCAATTTCTAGGTTAGTATGCAATTTAAGTTGAAGTTATTAGGTTTTCCGTTAGGAAGTTGTAAGACTTATTTATTCTTGAGTGCTCAGTGAAGTTTGGACCATGCACAAGCTAAGGTTTTGGATCTCCAAAATATCGCTAATATTAGTAGTTTCCAAGAATTGGTCGGACGAGACCTATTTGCTGATTCAAAATCATCTTTTCTGCAGGATTTCGAGAGCTGTGGATGTTTACTTTAATACCTCATGGGCTTTATCTGTAATATTCCAGTTTACTCGAATTTTTACAACGACGGCTTTCACACTATTGTCTTTCTTAAGGTCAATATACATTTTTTTTTGTGTGTGTGTGTTTTTTTTTTTTGCATTAAAGGGAAATGATAATGTATATATTGTGCACTTTTACTCCTGTGATGATTCCTCCATGTAGCGAGCAATTAGTCGACAATTCTCACACCAGTTGGCATGAGGTGTCGGGCATCAAGACTCCCCTACGGACCTATGCTCGGGTTCCTCATCACAAGCCCGCTGACCTTTGACAATAGGTAGCCCTTTTCGATGTACCTGACTAAATCCTTTTTTTTTTCTTTTTTTTTTTTTTTTGGATCAGAAAAAGATGGTTCATCAGGATTCGAGATTGCTACCATATTCTCAACATAATGTCGAACCTTATACCTTAGAAAGTGCAGGCCAGATGTGTTGTGAAATTCAAAGCACTAATTAGCTTACAACTCACTAAAAAGAACTTAATAAAAAGAACTCACTTTGCACTACTTCCAACTAGTCATTGGGCTCTTAGATTTTATATACCTTGTGTGTTGTAAATTTTTTTTTTTTTCAAAAATTTTACCTAAAAACTCTTTTTTTTTAAATTTTTATAAAAACTCTTTTTTTTTTTTAAATTTTTATAAAATTTCAAATGCTTAAAAATACCCCCAAACCTAAATCTAACATTGTCCTCAATGTTAAAGAAAATTTAAAGCAGTAATAGGACAGAGGAGAAGTACCTGATATGGGTGGATAAATTGAAAGTTGGGGCAAAATCCCCCAGACCTGCATGTTAGTAATTTATTGATGATTTTTTTTTTTAATAAAAGAAACTTACATGTTGGGTTGCCTCCCAAAGAGCGCTAAGTTTTATGTCTTCAGCCAGACAAAATGTAAATCCTCCTTTTTTCAACCATTATCTAAGAATGGTTTTGGAAGAGTCCGATGAAGAACAGTCGGCTGATGACGATCTATGCTCATAAGGGGAACAGAACTAAGAGGCGCATGCTTGACCCTTTCCTCGGAATGGGCAAGGTAAGCTTCTAAAGGGTCCTTATTATAAGTTTGTAAGAAAGTCTCCTGAACCAGACTTTCAATCATGTCAACTTCATTGATTTCTTTGTCGTCTGGTGGTTGTTTACTTATGTTGAAGACATTAAGCTCGACTTTCATGTTGCCAAAAGATAACTTCAGCATCCCATTTCGACAGTTGATCACAGCATTTGCTGTGGCTAAGAAAGGTCTACCTAAAATTATAGGTGTGTGACTGTCTGGATGTATTGCAGGTTCAGTCTCAAGGATAACGAAGTCCACAGGATAGTAAAACTCATTTACTTTCACTATTACATCCTCTACAATCCCCTTGGGGTACTTCACTGTCCTATCTGCTAAGGAAAGGGTAATAGTTGTAGGCTTTAATTTCCCCAAACCTAATTTTTGGTACACATAGTAGGGAAGTAGGTTTACACTGGCTCCTAAATCTAATAGAGCTCTCTGGATGATCGTCTCTCCTATTTTTATTTCAATAGTTGGGCAACCAGGGTCTTTGAATTTCGGGGCAATTTGAATGAGAGATGAGGCTTGTGCAGCCATAACAGCTTGCCTAGGAATACTGATTTTTCTTTTGACCGTGGTGAGATCTTTCAAGAATTTTGTATAGGAGAGAATTTGTCTTATGGCATCGAGAAAATGTATATTTATTTGAACAGTTTTAAAGACTTCCATGATTTCATCAAAGTTAGATTGTTTCTTTGAGTCCTGAAGTCTACTGGGAAAGGGAGCCTTGGGTGTGTATGTCTCTATTGGTTTCTCCTCTATTCCTTGTGTTTTCTGTTCTTGTGCCTTTTTCTGAGTGGGATTCGGTTCATGCTTTTCTTCTTTTTCTTGTATAGAAAGTTGAACCTTATTGTCCACTTGCTTGCCAGACTGTAAAGTAGTAATTGCTTGGACTTCATGGTTCTGGTTTCCATTAGAATCAATCTGATACTGACCTATCTGACCTTGATTTTGTTGTCTACTAGGGTTAGGCACTGGTTGACTAGGTAGTTCACCTTTCTTCCTATCCCCTAGAGAGTTAGCTATTTGGCTCAGACTAACCTCAAGTTTTGCAATTGCTTGCGCATGGAATTGGTTAGTCTGGGCTTGGGCTGTATTGGTCTGTTGTTGTTGCTTGATAAAATCTTGTTGTTGTTTCATCATATTAGCCATCATGGTTTCTAATTGTGAAGGTTGCTGTGGGATAGGGGCATTATAAGGCGGTACAGATGGAACCAAAGGTTGGTTCATTTGTGGTGGATCTATCCTGGGGAAGTTGTTCTGAAAACCTGGTGGACCACCTTGATGCTGAATAGGTTCATTTTGCTTGTATGAGAAATTTGGGTGGAACCTATTATCAGGGTGGTAAACTGGGCTGAACGAGTTGGGAGTGGGCTTCTTAAAGGCACTATATGAATTTAGAGCATTTGCTTGCTCGGCCTTTATGGTGGGTAAACTAGGACAACACTCCACTAGATGCTCAGAACTGTTACACAAGATACATAAACTTTGTAACTCATGATCCACTTTCATGATGGGATTTAACTCTTTATATGAACTTGAGCTAGTGGAAACAGTGAAAGCATCAAACTTTTTGCTTAAGTTGTTCATTCCAGTCACCAGATTGGACATGACATTTTTGAGTTCTGGGTCTGCTTTCATTTCATAATTACCCGGTTTTCTAGACCCGAACTCATCTCTATTTACTTCCTCACCATAGCTACTCCAATTTTGGGCGTTCTCGGCTAAGTCAACAAGAAATTCATAGGCTTGATCCGGGGTTTGGTCCATGAACCTACCCTTGTGCATGGACTCGATCATGTTTCTATGTGCCGGAGGTAGTCCTTTATAAAAGAAATGTACTAGATCAGCCTTGTCAAGCCCATGGTGCGGGCATTTGACCAAAAGATCATGAAATCTTTCCCAAAGTTGGGAAAATTCCTCCTCTGATTTTCCTCTAAAAGTTCTTATAGCATCCTTAATTTTTTCTGTTTTAATCATGGGGTAAAATTTTGCCATGGACTTCCTAGATAGTTGTTCCCATGATGTGATAGAATTTGAAGCAAGGGAATACAGCCATGCAGCAGCACGATCCTCTAAAGTCATTGGAAACAATCTTAATTTAATACCCTCTTCATCTAAGTTTTGATTTCTAAACGTTTGACAGATTGTCAAAAATTTGTTTAGATGAATGTAGGGTTGTTCACTCTCGAACCCATGAAACTTGGGTAACATATTTATTGTTGCAGCCCGAATCTCGAATTGGGCTGCATTATTAATTGGTAAAACTATGCAAGTAGGGGGACTAGCGGATGCGGGTGCGAATAATTCATTCAAAGTTCTAATGTGTTCACCCATTGTAGAGATTGACAGTTGGTTTACACTTCGCAAGTTGTGATGAAAAGTTCTGTCAATCTCAGGATCAAATGGGGTTAACTTATCCCTTAATGACCTTCTACCATGCATACATTTTCCACAACTTAATTAGACTCAATTTTTAAACGAAATCCTAAAAGATAAGAAGAAGAGCTAGACCAAGATGACCACAATCAACACCACACAATAGATTGGCTCTTTAATCTTGAGGTTAAAGAAGGTTTAGTAGCTTTTAATCTAGTTGCACAGAGATTTATCAGGTTAAAAAGTTCCTGAAATTCTCTCCTAGATTAGACAGCTCCTAATCTCCCTTTCAGATTAAGCTTGAGCTTACCAGTTAAGCGATCCAGTAATCAGTGACCAGAAAAGTCCCGGGGTGTGTGGTGGTGCCAGAAGGGATACACCAATACCACAATACCCGTAACAGTTCTCACTGTTGTAAAACTTTCCTAGACATCACCAATTACTAAATCCTCACTGGAGTGGCTTTCAGCCGCTTCTTTCCAAGAGCTTAATTGAGCTCGAAAACCCTAAGGCCAACGTCTAATTTGATTTTAATTTAATTTGGCTTAGGATAAGTATGCAAGGTGGTGATTTTTGGGCTAAGGACAGGTAATGACTTTCCGACCTTATCTTTTTAGTGGGTTTTGCCCTTAAATTATTTTATGCAAATGCTTGATGCAACAAATAATCAATAATTTTTTTAAAGTTTATGCAATGTCATTAGGTTGTATTGATTAAATGAGCAAGCAAAATATATTTTTTTTACTTTTATTTTTTTTTTATTTTTATTATTTTATTTTTTTTAATTTTTTTTTATTTTTTTTAGCAATAACTTGAATGTAAACTAAAACTAATCCTTATGCGTCACTCAATCTCCGAATGCCCGTTGAATAAGCTCTGGAGATTACTCCGTGAGAAGCCCCAATAGAGGTATGATCACCTCGGGGGATTGCACCTTATTAACTACTAGCAAAAATAATATTTTTTTTGAATTTTTTTTTAATTTTTTTTGAATATTTTTTATATTTTTTTAAAAAATTTAAATTTAAATTTCAAATTTCGAATTTCAAAATTCAAATTTTGAATTTAAATTTTTGAATTTTTGAATTTTGAAATATTTTTTATATTTATTTTTTTTTTGAAATTTTTTATTTTCGAATTTCAAATTTCAGAATTTAATAACTACGAAATTATTAACTGAAAATAATCAAAATAATAAAAATAAAAACTTACTACCGGAGTGCGTTCACTCCGGGCATCCAAAATCCAATTTGATCTTCGTGATCGTTCTTGCTTCTCGATTTGCCTCCCCGGCAACGGCGCCAAAATTCTGTTCGTCCGATTCCTGTCTAACTAAAAATACGCTAGACAGATCGTTGTTAGAACCGACAAACAAAGTTTAAATTTAATTCTACTCTTACCTTTCCTACTCGAAGAATAGTGGTTGTAAGAGGTCGATCCACAGGGAGGCGATTGGAGTTGCTTAAAAATAAAAACGTTCACTCGGATTCAAAATCGAGTTTCGAATAACTAAAGGAAAACATTACGTCGATGTTTGATGGATTCTCTAGTCTACCGGAGAATTTTCTTTATTTAAAAATAAAAAAAAGACAAGTATTTAGAAATCAAAGAACATTTATAAATTCATGAAATGTTTAACTATTCAAAGGAAAATTTTGGCATGAATTGAAAAGGATGAAACTAAGAGGATTGAAGCAAACATAAATTTCATAAAAGAAGATTTAATGTATTGCATAAAAGAAATTAAAATTTCAGCATAAATAAAATCTTAAAAGTAAAATTCTCCACCAAAATAAAATTCTCTAAATTTAAAACTTAAAACATTGTTCTCAATACAAACTCAAAACACATTGCTCTCAATTAAAATTCAGAATCAAAACAACACATTGCTCTTAATTAAAATAAAACTAAACAATAAACATTGCTCTTAAAAATAAAACTAAACATGAAAAGAAAAAGAAAAAGAATAAAAAAAACAAAACAAAGCACTATGCTCTGTTTGAAAACAGAGCATGAACACTCCTCTCTGTTTCTTCTTCTTCCTTGGATCAACCGAAGCAGCCGAGCTCCTTCTTCTTCCTTGGACCAGCCCCAACCGAGCACACCACTCTTCTCTTCCTCCTTCTCCTTTTATAGCCGCGGACGGACGCCTGATGCGGAAGGGAGATGGCAGACGCGGGGAGGAGTCGATCACGGACGCAATCCGGGCTGCTGGCACGCGATCTTCAAATGGAGAAGGAAGATGGCAGATGCCACGGGATGCCGTGGGCTGGGATCACGGGAAGGAGCTGGAATCGCCGGTGATTGCGGGGGATTTGGAGACGGGCGAGCTGGGAGGAGGGGCTGATCCGAGGGTGCACAGAAGAAGGAGGCACGGATGGAGGGATCGGCTGGGATTTTTCTTGCTGGGAGAGACGTGGATCCGGGTGATGGAAGGAGCTGGAGCCTGGCACGGTGGCTGGCATGATGCGGATGGAAGGTGGGGACGCATGCGGCTTGGATCACGGGAGAGGGGTTTCCTTCTTTGGGTGGGCGTTCATGGCATGGGAATCACTGGGGTGCTGCTGTGATCGCGGTTGAGGGGCTGGAGTTTCCTTCACGGACGCGGGATCGACGGGATCACGGACTGAATCATGGGAGGTATCGCAGTTGAGGGGCTGGAGCGCTGGATCTTGATCACGGGATGAGCTGGGAGCGTGGATTCGGGATGATGGCCGCTGACATGGATGCGGTGGAGACGCGGTGAAGATGCTAGCTTCCTTCCTCGGGCCAAGAGGGTGATGCGAACGGCTGGGATGGGGCTTCGGCTTGATTTGGGAAGGAGCTGGGACTCTTTGAAACGGACGGTTGCTGATCGTGGGATCTGGATTACCGGCTGCTGGAATGGATCGCGGAAGATGACGTGGCTAGGGGCGTTGGGATTGAAGGCTGAAGATGATGGTGATCTGATGGACGGCGCGGATGCTGGCACAATGCGGGGAACGAGCTGATTGGGCTACTTGCACAAATAAAACATTAATTAGTTAATTCTGTTATTAATGATTAGCTAAAATACTAATTAAGATGGTCTGACGATTGCACTTTTGTGCTCTCATCAAGGCCTCCGACGACGCTTCCTAAAACGTCGCTATAGCAAACTTAGGCTTCTAACGATGCTTTAGAAAGCGTTGTCTTAGCTGGAAGAGCTTCCGACGACGTTTTTGGAAAGCGTCGTCTTAGGTAGGCTAGATTTGGCCTCCGACGATGCTTGTAAGCTTCGTCCGAGGCCAAAACTTAGCGTCAGATTACGATGACGCTCATAAGCATTGTAAATTCGAATTTCTCCCAACGCTGCCATGAAGCATCAGCAAATTTTGATGCGGTTACAAAATTGCCAACACTTCTTTCTTGCATCGAAAACAAAGAGTCGGAAAAATCCATTTTTGCTGTAGTAAAACATCTTTCTTTTTCTACACTCCTTGCTATCTCGAGAAAAATTATGCTCAAAGGAGAGAATGTGGCATGTTCTTTATGTAAATCCACTGATTACACACCTTAAACCTGTTGTTTGCTTCAAGCTTTGCACCTTTAACTTTTCCTTTAGCCTTATTCTCATTTTGGCCTTCTGAACAAGCAAGCAATTAATTCCAGAAACCATCATCACCTTAAATCCCCCCCGGACATGTAATCCCTGAACAAGAGGGGGAGAGAGAGAGAGAGGATGGTGGCCTTGAAGGTAGTTGGATAGCCAGCATCCACAGATGTTGCTAGGGTGCTGACATGCCTCTTCGAGAAGAACTTGGACTTCCAACTCATTCCTATTGACACGTTGAAGAGTGCATGGTCGCTGAGTTTCTTAGGCTACAAGCAAGTCATTTTGATACGTTGGTATATCGACACCTTGCCAGTAGGGATTATACGTTGGCATATCGACAACCTACTAGTGGGGTTATTCGTTGGTATATCAACACACTACTGTGGAGATTATTCGCTGGTATATCGATATCCTACCAATGGAGATTATACGTTGGCATAATGACACCCTACTAGTAGGGGTTATCCGCTGGTATATCGACACCCTGCCGGTACGTAGGGGTTATACATTGGCATATGATATCAAAATCTTGCCAGTGGAGGTTATACGTTGGCACTTTGATGAGCTCATATTCTAGCCCGGTCACAGGGTTGTCATAGCTCATGGCTGTCGAGATGAACTTGATGGTTTGAAAGATAATTAATTTATGAAACAAGGATTGCAATTGAAGTGATTGAATATCATATCGATTTGGCTTTGAATTGATAAATTTTGCATGCTCAATTTTAGTATATTATTATTATTTTATTATTTGATTTATTAATTTTGCTATTTATTTTGAATGTTATTATTATTTAAATTATTTGCGCTACCTGATTTTGATATCATGATGAGATGCCTACATGCTCGTGGAGAGAGTTCCCTATAAGTGTGTGGCGGTTGCCGTAACCTCCAACTTGTGATTTCGGATTAGGAGTGTGACAATGATGTTTCAAACATTTTTCTTTTTCTGCACTCTTTGCTGTCTCGAGAAAGAATTATGCTCAAAGGAGAGAATGTGGCATGTTCTTTATGAATTCACGCTGGCTGACCTCTCACACCTTCCCAACGCACACTACCTTGTAACCAAGACAGAGAGGGGACGCAAGCTTTTCACTTCAAGGAAGAATGTGGAGAGATGGTGGAGAGCAATCTCGGATCGGCCTTCATGGAAGCGGGTGGTTCAAATTCAGAGTGAGCATGCAAGTCCACTGGAGAAATTGGAGAACTAGAGTTACGTTTGGATGACTTTGTTTGCTGTGTGGTTTGGCTTCCCTTCATGTTGTGGCTTCCCTTTGTTGTTGTGTGTTTGTAACTATGCAAGTCTTCTTGGCTTACTTCTGTCATGGATAAAGATCTTCTGTATCTCACAAAAAATAAAAAATAAAAAAAAGGAATGTTAAGAATAATAAGATATTGTGTAGACAAATATTCCTGTGAGCTGAATATGTGAGATCCCCTTAGCTAGATATGAGCATAGGGTTTTTAAAGTAGTAACATCTTGCATGTACACTACAACAAATGTTGGTTTTCCCGACTAACTTTTTCCGACGCTAGGGGAAAGCGTCGGTAAAGGTTGGCTCACAGCCAACCTTTCCCGACGCTTTGGGTTAGCGTTGGAAAAGCGAAAGAAACAACGACGCTATAAAGCGTCGTTATAAGTTTAAGAAACAACGACGCTTATAAGCGTCGTTATAAACTTTAAAACCCCAGCACCTCGCTCGATCGGCCCCCCTCTCCTGATTTCCTATCTGCAACGACGCTCTGAAGCGTCGTTATAAGTTCAAGAAACAACGACGCTTATAAGCGTCGTTAGAAAACTTAAAACCCCACGCCTCGCTCGATCAGCCCCCTCTCCTCATTTCCCATCTGCGAGCCCTAGCCCCTCTCCTCATTTCCTATCTGCGAGCGCGCCGACACCCCCGCTGCCGTCGACCTCTCCTTCTGAGGTAATCCCTAGCTCGATCGGCCCCCTCTCCTTCTGAGCCCTAATCTCACCTCCATCCCTAGCCCCGATCGGCGATCGAAGACTCCGCTACTCCGCTGCCGTCGAACTTGCCGTCGTCTTTGGTAAGCCTCCTACTCCTCCTTCTCTTCCTTCTCCTCCTCCTCCTCCTCCTCCTCCTCCTCTTTGTTTTCTTCTTGTTTTTAACTCTCGCCCGGCCCCGTCTCCTCATCCTCTGCCGGTCGATGCCCTAGCGCCGACATCTCACCTCCATCCCAAGCGAGCCGTAGCTACTCCGCCGCCGTCGACATCGCCGTCGTCTGAGGTAAGTGATCCTCATACTCTCCGTCGATATAAATTGGTCAGTTAGATCTCCTTCAATATTTTCGAATTTCTTAATGTCCCCCCTCTCGCTTGGGGCTTCTCTCTATGTGGTTATGCTTTTTCTGGGTGTTTGCTTGGGGTATAGCCGGGTTCACATTAGATATGTACGGTTAAATCTCTGGTTTGCTTATGAGGACTAGAATTTCAGAGCACGGTGACGAAGATAGCTTATCATTCACTGCTGCCAGATGATTCTTTTCTGCGTTCTTTGCAGAATCGACAAGAAATAATTGACTCCGGCGTGTCTGGATGTTTTGATATTTTTTGACGTTGTTTTGACTGTTTAAAATTTTATAAGATTTTCTTCGATGGGGACAACTTTTTTAGGAGTTTGTATTTTGGTCTGATCAATTGTTGACTACAATTAGTCCAGGATCTGATCAGGTAAAAACTATACTTCCCTTGTTTGAGTACGAATCTTTCATTTTGAAGATTCTGTGGAAAAGGTTGACTTGTTATTCATTGATAAATTGCTCTTTCCAGTTAACAAGATATGAAAAATTAACATGCATTAGAATCCTGTCATCACATAATCAAACCGGCTAGCATCTCTTTCAGGGGAACGTCTATTCCTTATGTGGCACTATCTCTAAATTTTTGTTGATTTATATTTTATTCCTTCAATCCATTAGGGTGGAATACATGGTGGTGCCTGCTCACGTCCCCATATGGCTAGTTCTTTTTTTCCCCTTAAGTTATTATGGCAAAAATGCTTCCAAAACAATCATATCCATTCGTGCTGCTAAAGGAATTATGCCAAACGTCATGTTAGCATGTTTTTATATCAAGTATGAATAGGATGCATTTTTTCATTATAATTTCCAGCTGTATGTATTCTACCTTACCATTGCCATACTTCCATCCCAGTTTTTTTCAAAGTGAGAGAGAAGAAAAAAAGAATCAACTTTTCAATACGTGTTGGGTAGTAATGCAGTGACAGGTTCTTTCAAATTATTCTAGAGTTGGAATCTAAGCTTATACTGTTCACCTTGCAATACAATTGATGCCTTTATCACTGTGACTGCCGACTAACTGAAACAAAAAAGCCTTTCCTAACAAAAAAGCCTTTCAAATGCAGTGACAGGTTCTTTCAAATTATTCTAGAGTTGATTGAGTTCTTTATTATGTGTGACTGCAAGTACAGGCAACCTAACAAATGACAAGGAGAGCTCTTTCCTACATCAAATGCTTCTTTTATAAGAATATTAAAAGTAATGTACTTTTAATATTTAACTAATATTGATTCTTTTTTGTGCATACTAGATTACAATATGCCGCGAGGAAGACGTTTCAGAAATATTGAGTTTCAGCACACATCCGTGGGATCTACTTCTGATCGTTCCCAGCAGCCCGATGAGCCCCATACTCAGTCCGGGTCCCAGTCGGAGCACGCTCCACCTGCAGATCGTCCAGACACGGATGACGTGGACGTCCTGGGTAATTTGATTTACAATCCTTTGCCTTTAAATCATTTGCCTTTAAAAAAGTACATTACATATGGCATATTTGATGATTTTGGATATTGGAAGTATTTTGACTTTTTTGGATGTATTCACATTAGACGTGTATGATTCATCCGCTGCGTAAATTAAAAAAAAAAAAAGAGGAACCTTAACACACTAGTTTTGCTTTCTGCCCTCTTAGTAACATGTTCACTCTTCTCATATTCTATTCCCGTATTTTTTTTTAGAAAAGAGATATGTGTAGCTATCATCATTAAAGTTGGGTTAACAACAAAATTGTCTGGTTATTTGTACTTCACTGTGGGAACATTATGACAATATGAAGTTCAACCGTGCTGTTTATGTTAGATCTCTGCATTTGCTACTAGATTAGCATCCATATGATAATGGCAGATGTCTTGGTTGTTTTTTCAGAATTAAACTTGTGGGTGGTGTTGGAACAGGTATGTTCTCTATGGGCCTTCAAATAGTTTGACCTTTCCTTTTGCATCGACTTCTTGTCTGTATCTTTTCCCCTTTCATTTGCATAGGCTTTCGTGAACTGCAGAAGTACCTAAAGAAAAAGTTTCGGGCTGGTCCAATTAGGTCATAAGGACCAAGTTTTCCATGTTTTCATCTGGCTTAGCTCTGATATCATTGTCTATGTTGGACATAATTGCTGGATATTACTGCTGTGGAGGGAAAAGATCCCCTTCCTGACAGGTTTCACTACAAAAAAAGGAAGAAATCCCGATGCTTTTTTTTGTCTCTACCGACGCTTATAAGCGTCGGCGAATTCCCAGCCCACGCTTCACAAAGCGTGGGTCAAACGTCGGGCAGGTGGGCGTGGGTCCGGTTTTTGCCGACGCTAAGAGAAAGCGTCGGCAAAAACAGGACTTTCCCGACGCTAATGAAAGTGTCGAGAAAATACTCAACGCCGACGCTTATAAGCGTCGGCGTTAGCAACCTGTTTTTAAAAAAAAAATTAAAAAAGAAAGAGGGGAACCAGGGCATGGCCGCCATGGACGACGGCGAAACCCTTCTCGCCAGAGGAAGAGAAGGAAGGGGTCTTGGAGGACATTGTAAGGCTCCGTAGCTTTGAGAACTTGAGGAACTTGGAGGTGAACAGGACGGGACGTCGAAAAATCCCGGTCTACGAGGTAAGGAATGCGTCGCTGTTCAGGAAAGGGGAGGTGGGGGATTGCAGGAACCATATGAGTCCCGAGATGGCTCGGAGGATGGATGAAATCACCCAGGAGAAGCTGAAGGGATCTGGTCTCCCCACCCTCGATGGAGCCATGTGGTGGCTGGGCTGGTTCAGACGGCCATGCATGCGAAGCCCAGGCGATCCGGAGGAGCCCTCGAGTGCCCCTGCTTCGAAGCCCAGGCGATCCGGAGGAGCTGGTCGACGACCGCCTTGGCGGCAGGCAAGGTGGGCTTGAAGGCGGAGTGGCGGAGGTCGAGGTTGTGCTCGGCGACGCGGGCCCGCCGCCTCCTCCTCCTCCTCCTCCTCGATCGTGTTCAGATCGATCCCCATCCTCTCCCTCCCAACACCCCACGCCAAAGGTGCAGTAGATAAAGAAATTAGGGGAGAACGGGTGGGGTCTCCGGTGTGGGATTAAAAGAAGAACGTCGGCGGATGGTGGGGTGGGCGGATGGAGCGGCAGAAAATGGAGGGATCGGGGGAGCGGCTGGGTGAAGAAGGAGGGACCTCCGACGACGCTTTAAAGCGTCGTCGTCTCTAAGATCGGGGGAGCCGCTGGGTGAGGGAGGGATCGGGGGAGTTGGAACCAGGCCTTCGACGACGCTTTAAAGCGTCGTCGTCTCCTCCACTATCTAGCGCTCGCCCAAGGCAAATCGGCGTCGTCTTGGAACCAGGCCTTCTCGCTCTGTTCCTTATCCGTTTCCTAATCCTTCCGCCTCTCACCCTCACCCTCACCCCGGCGCTCTCTCTCTCTCTCTCTCTCTCACGTCAACGAAGGAAAAAGCGGAGGAAGAAGAACGGAGGATGAAGTTTTGCAGAGCATCATTTTGTCTTCCTTTTCCTCGTATCATCTCCCGCAGTCAGTAAGGCGATCCGAAAAGGGAGAGAGAGAAAGGAGGAGGAGGAGAGAAGAGTCGGGGGGATGGCGTGCCTGGTGCCGCAGTTCAAGTGCCCCTCCATTTGGCCTCCGACGACGCTTTAAAGCGTCGTCGTATCTTTTGGCCTTCGACGACGCTTTAAAGCGTCGTCGTCTCTAAATTTCACCCGACACTATCAAAAAGCGTCGTCGAGTTTCGACCCTGTTCGAAATTCGCCGACGCTTTTTGATAGCGTCGGCGGGGAAGAGTCGGCAAAAACACAATTTTTTGTAGTGTTTCAGCCTTTCTTGACCATTCTCTTTAAGGTCACTCGACTTTCAGCTTGTTTAAAAGTTGACTTCTTGGATCATGGAAGTAAAACTTAACAGGCTTTTTCATAGAAGAGAATAAGTACACTCTTTTATGTGAGAGACCGGGGCATTTTGCAGCCTTGGATTAACCATGCATGACCTTTTATATCTGATAACTTTATTTTCTGGTAATTGTTACTTTCCTTTTCATCGATGGCGAGAAAAGTACGGTGACCATGCTGCTACCTCTGGCTTTTGTGATGATCAAATTATACAAGAATACGACTGTCTATTTTTGCTCCTTTCTCTGAATGAGAGGATGGGTATATCATACAATACAAACTCCAGCTTTGAGATTTATCACATTGGTTTAAGATCACATATTTAGTTTGAGACATGCACTTCAAGACTGCATCTAGAAAGCAGGTGAGTTTTAAGCAAAATTATATTTAAGGCCATATTGACATGCTACTGGAACATAGATGCTACTGGAACATAGGTGATTTTTCATTCCAGTTCTAACTATTTTGCTTTAAATCATTTGCTTTTAATGACTTATGAGTTCATTGACTTATGGAACATAGATGAGTACCCATTAATAAGTCTGTGGCTCCTAGTGTGAGACACGGGACTGAAGTCGGCAGCCCTCGCCGACTTCAGCCCCGATTCATTTGGGGAAGGAGCCGGAACAGAGGATCGCGTGGGCGATCCTCTCCGGCTCCTCCGGAGGGGTAAACAAGGCAAGGGCGCCGCGAGATCCCCGCGGCGCCCCTCCTAGTCCATCCACGGCCGATTCACGGCCGTGAATCGGCCGTGGATCTCGCTTGACCGCCGCGATTTTCGCGGCGGAGAACCGTTACGATGGGGCTATAAAGCCCCATCTACTCCTTCCCCTAGGGCATCCCGAGCTCCTCCTCCTCCTCCTCCTCTTCTTCCTTCCCTCCTCCTCCTCTCCGACCGGTGTACCCTCCCGACCGAGCGCCGCCGGATCCCCCTCGCGGCCACCCCCTGTTCTGAGACCCATCTCCTTGGGTTCAAGCGTCGCCGCCGCCGCCTGACACTGGATCGATCTTCCCTTGGCCGAGACCCACCACCTCCGTCGACTGCCGGTGAGCTTTCCTCCTTCTTGCCTTCGTTTTCATGCCCAATAACATGATGTTTCTTTCCCTGTTTTGGCCCCATGAACCGAGACCATTCTCGGTTGTTTTCTTCACGCCGGGAGCCGCAGCGGCCGTCGGCCGCCACCATGATCGGCCGGCCATCGATCGGGCGACGGCCCCCAGCCGCCTAGGCCGGCCACCCAGGCCGACCACCCCGTTTTTCCCCCTTCCTCTCTCGGTTTCCATCTCCCCTGTCCATGGGGAGTTTGGGGGAAGAAGGAGGCCCATCACGGGCCAAACTGGGCCCGTTGGGCCCTGTCCATTTCAGGCCCAACTTGGGCCCAGTCCAGCCCGGTTAGGCCCAGTTGGGCCATACCCTATATGGGCCCAATTTGGGTCTATTTGAAATCCGAACCCGAAATCCAGTTCAACGCCGAATCCGAACCCGAACCCGAAACCCAATAGTATTATTTTTGGATTTTCGCTTAGCTCTGAAATTTACAAAGAAATTAATTAAATGTTAACAGGTGAACCTGATCCGCCTGCCTGAAGTAGGAATTAAGCGAGAAGAGGTAAGTGACTTAATACTTCAAGTGTGATTTTCAAATAAATATATTAAATTCTGAAATATGTTTTGTATTTAGTAAAATGGGTCTGGCATTTCATTTGAAAATTTTGCTCTGAAATCCGTAAACTATGACTGAAAAATTTATGAAATCTGTTTTTATATATATATATTCTCAGCATGGCTATGATCTGTTCTGTTCTGTTCTGGCCCCGCCAATGGGGATTATACGTTGGACCTGTCGACTTGTATTCTGTGAGGAACCGGTTTCGACACCGCGCCACCGGTGATTAGAATAGTGGTTTCTGGACACCGTTTCCACCGGTGACTAATAATAGTGGTTTCTGGCACTCTGTGCAACCCATGCCGCTGGGTTACGTGGCCGTAGCCTATCATGTTGAGATTATGATATCAGAGTTTTATAAAAATAAAAAAATGATATTATTTGTGATTTGTTTCAAACATTATCCTGTATTTTGATCTGATATGCTCTGACCCCACTCTGGGGTATTTTGTTGCTTACTGGGCTAGTGTAGCTCATTATTCTGTATTCTCCATTTTTCAGATCCAGAGGCTTGATCGCACGGGATTGGGGAGTGCGTTAGAGATTTCGATGATTCTTCAGTTATTGGCATTTTAGTTAGTTTAGTTTGGACATTTGAATTATGTTGGCATATGTTATTTTGGAATTTTGTAAGACCGCTTTTGAACAATTTAAATAATTATGTTATCTTTGAAAAGCTGTATCTGCTTTGATATGATCTGCTGCCTTGCGCGCCCGTGCGGCCCGCCGTGCGGGCGTGCGGCGTCTGCCGCGCCTCGGGCTCGGGGCGTGACAGATTTGGTGGTATCAGAGCTCAGGTTTAAGATCACTAGGGATTGTAACTGAAACAATTATATTGAGCCTAAGTTTTAGGATTCGTAGGATCCGTCAGAAAGGTTGAGAGATGGGTAGGAACCAGATAAGGGGATAATGTTTATTTATTTTATTAACTATTTCGTATTTTTCTGTTTGGCTGATTTTATAATATCTATATATTTTTACTGAATCAGAATGCCGCCTCGTCGTGTCCGTAGCCTGAATCGGATGGTCAGGGGCCCTCGGGGAAGAGCCCCTACTAACCAAGCGGGCGAGGCACCGCATAACTCAGGGACCCAGGGTCAATCAACTCCAGAAGCTGCCGCCGGAAATCAAACTCGGGTGCTCGAACTGATCGAGGAGGTCGTCGGGTTAGTACGACAACAGAGGCAACAACCTCAGCAACCAGTCCAGCAGGATGTTGCTCCTCCTGAGCAAAGAAGGAGTATAGCAGAATTCAAGAGAATGGCACCTTCGGCTTTTAAAGGCACCACTAGTCCTCAAGAGGCCGAAACCTGGATAAATGAAATGGAGAAAGCCTTCAGGGCAATGGAGTGCACCGATGAAGAGAAGGTCAGATTTGCCACCTATATGCTTCAGGACCGAGCTCATCATTGGTGGATGTCTGTGGAGCGCACATTGGCACCCGAGCATGAGGCGCTTACCTGGCAGAGATTCCGCACAGCATTCTACTCCAAGTATTTTCCCTCCAGTCGCCTGAGGGAGCTAGAGAGGGAATTTCTCAATCTGAATCAAGGAACTATGACTGTGGATGAGTATGAGGCAGAGTTTGACAGGCTATCTCGGTTTGCTCCCACCCTCGTCATGGATGCAGAGTCTCGGATGAGGAGATTTGAAGAAGGATTGAAGCCTCACTTACGTCGGAGTTTGGCCGCAATAAACTCCACAAACTATGATGATCTGGTAGACAGGGCTAAGAATCTGGAAATTGTCTGGAAAGAAACCTATGATGCCAAAGATAAGAAACAAAAGAAGAGAAGCAGAGATTATGATGCTCGCAGTGGACAGAATTCTAGCAAAACTGCAAAATCACATAACCAATCTTGGCAATCAGGGAAGCAAGGATCTGATGGAAAGACTATTCAGCAAGAGAAGCAGAAGTGTGATGCATGTGGTGGTATGCATAAGACTGAACACTGTAGACGATTATCTGGTGCTTGTTTTAGATGCGGCCAGCAGGGTCATAAGGTAGCTGAGTGTCCTCAACAGGACCTTCGATCAGTTCAGAGGCCTCAAACTTCAAGAAACCAGCAAGTGCAAGCTTCTCCTGCTCCGGCTCAGTCAGCTCAGCCTTCTTCTCCTAAGCAGCAGAAAGGGGGGAGACTGCGCACACAGGGTCGTATTTATGCACTGACTCAGCAGGATGCTCAGGCATCCAACACGGTGGTGTCAGGTACATTGCCAGTTGCTTCTGTTTATGCTCATACACTATTTGATTCTGGTGCTACGCATTCCTTTGTGTCATCTACATTTGTGCAAAAACATGATCTGCCTTGTGTGCAATTAGAGTATGATCTGCATGTTAGCACTCCTGCAGGGAGTGGGATGATTGGTAATCAGGTCTGCAAGACTTGTCCAATTTGGATTGTAGGTAGAGACTTGCCTGCTGATTTAATAGTTATAGATATGCATGACTTTGACATAATCCTCGGTATGGACTGGTTAGCATCACAATTTGCCACCATTAATTGCCATGAGAAACGGATAAACTTTCAGATCCCCGGAGATACCGAATTCAGCTTCGTAGGGAGTGGTGCTTATACCTCCCCTCGAGTTGTCTCCGCTATGCAAATTAAGCGGCTGCTTAGAAAGGGGAGTATGGCGTATATTGCCACAGTGGTTGACACCAGACAATCAGATCAAAGATTGGAAGATATTCGAGTAGTGAATGAATACCCTGATGTCTTTCCGGAAGACCTTCCTGGCTTGCCACCAGATAGAGAAATTGAATTTGCAATTGATTTAATTCCTGGTACCACACCAATCTCTAAGACCCCCTATAGAATGGCTCCAGCTGAAATGAAAGAATTAAAGGAGCAGTTGCAGGATCTTCTTGATAAGGGTTTCATCAGACCTAGTGTTTCACCTTGGGGAGCTCCAGTCTTATTTGTAAAGAAGAAGGATGGTAGTATGAGATTATGTATTGATTATCGAGAGATAAATAAAGCAACAATAAAGAACAAGTATCCTCTACCAAGAATTGATGACTTATTTGATCAGTTAAAGAGTGCTCAGATATTCTCTAAAATTGATCTTCGTTCTGGGTACCATCAATTAAAGATAAGGGCTGAAGATGTGCCTAAAACTGCTTTTCGTACTCGCTATGGGCACTATGAATTTTTGGTCATGCCTTTTGGACTGACAAATGCCCCTGCAGCTTTTATGGATCTGATGAACAGGGTGTTCAGACCCTTTCTGGACAAATTTGTAGTAGTCTTTATTGATGATATCTTGATCTATTCTGGGAGCCAGGCCGAGCACGAGCAACATTTGAGGTTAGTACTGGAAACCCTAAGACAAGAGCAGTTGTATGGTAAGTTGAAGAAAAGTGAATTCTGGCTAGACAGTGTGATGTTCCTAGGGCATGTAATATCTAAAGAGGGTATCTATGTGGATCCAAAGAAGATCGAGGCAGTGGTCAACTGGAGCAGACCCAATAGTGTTACTGAGATTCGCAGCTTCTTGGGCCTAGCAGGATATTATAGACGATTTGTTGAGAATTTTTCCTCTATTGCTGCATCTTTGACTCGATTAACTCGTAAAGGAGTTAAGTTTGAGTGGTCAGATAAATGTGAACAGAGCTTCCAGGAGCTTAAGCAACGTTTGGTGTCCGCTCCCATCCTTACCCTTCCCTCTAGTGGCGAAGGTTATACCATCTACAGTGATGCCTCAAAGAAAGGATTGGGTTGTGTACTGATGCAGAATGATAAGGTTATTGCATATGCTTCCCGACAATTAAAGTCATATGAGGAGAACTACCCCGTTCATGATCTGGAACTTGCTGCTGTTGTGTTTGCATTAAAAATTTGGAGACATTATTTATATGGTGAATCTTGTAAGGTGTACACTGATCACAAAAGTTTGAAATACCTTTTTACCCAGAAGGAACTAAACATGAGACAGAGAAGATGGTTAGAGTTACTGAAGGATTATGATTTGTCTATTCATTACCATCCGGGAAAAGCTAATGTCGTAGCAGATGCACTGAGCAGAAAATCCACTGGTAGTATTGCTGCCTTACTCACCTCTCAGAGGAAAATTCTGGAAGATCTGAGGAGAGCAGAAATTGAGGTATGTTGGCATGACTCCGATGCACAATTGGCAAACTTACATGTCCAACCTACCTTGATAGAGAGGATCAGGATTGCTCAAGCAGATGACCCTCAGTTGCAAAAGCTTAGAAGTGATATTGAATCAGGTTCTCAATCAGAATTCAGACTTCATGAGGATGGATCATTGAGATACAGGAACAGAATGTGTATTCCAAATGACTCCGATTTAAAGAATGAAATTATGAAGGAAGCTCATAATACTGGATATACAGTGCATCCTGGGGGTACTAAGATGTATAAGGATTTGAAAGGTACATTTTGGTGGAATAATATGAAGAGAGAAATTGCACAATTTGTGGCTCGGTGTTTGACATGTCAGCAAGTTAAAGCAGAGCATCAAAGACCGGCAGGGTTGTTGCAGCCCCTACCACTTCCTGAATGGAAGTGGGAACACATCACTATGGACTTCGTCTTCGGGTTGCCTCGCACTCTTAAAGGTTATGATGCTATATGGGTGATTGTGGACAGATTGACAAAGTCGGCACACTTTTTGGCATTCAAAGTAGGAATGACCTTGGAAAAGTTTGCAGAGCTCTACATTGAACAAATAGTGAGGTTGCATGGGGTACCCGTATCCATTGTTTCCGATAGGGACTCGCGGTTTGTATCTCACTTTTGGAGTAGTTTGCATAAAGCCTTGGGGACCACTCTGAGCTTCAGCACAGCTTTCCACCCTCAGACTGATGGCCAATCAGAAAGAACCATTCAGACCTTGGAAGATATGCTAAGAGCTTGTGTAATGAATATGAAAGGTTCTTGGGACCGTCACTTGCCTTTGGTTGAGTTTGCATATAATAACAGTTACCAGGCAAGTATTCAAATGGCACCTTATGAGGCTCTATATGGAAGAAAGTGTAGATCACCTATCTGTTGGGATGATGTTGGTGAAAGAAAAATTATGGGCCCCGAGATTGTGCAACAAACAGTAGAGAAGATCCAGCTGATCAGGGAACGCCTCCGGATAGCTCAGAGCAGACAGAAAAGTTATGCAGATAATAGAAGAAGGGAATTGAAATTTCAGGTCGGAGATCATGTGTTTCTGAAAGTGTCTCCTACTAAAGGGGTGATGCGATTTGGAATACGCGGAAAACTTAGTCCACGCTATGTCGGCCCCTTTGAGATTCTGGAAAGAGTAGGAGCAGTGGCTTACAAATTGGCACTTCCACCTTCACTGTCTGGAGTTCACAATGTTTTTCATGTTTCCATGCTAAGAAAGTATATTCCAGATATGAGCCATGTGGTAGAAGTGGCTCCCTTGCAGCTTAGAGAAGATTTGACATATCCTGAGCAGCCTGTACGTGTGATTGATAGAAAAGAGCAAGTGTTGAGGAGGCGCACGATTCCTTATGTTAAGATCCAGTGGAGCCATCACTCAGAACGAGAGGCCACGTGGGAGCTGGAGGACGAGATGAAGGAAAAATATCCGGACCTTTTTGCAAGCTAAGGTATGTTAAATTTCGAGGACGAAATTTTTTAGGGGGGAAGAATGTGAGACACGGGACTGAAGTCGGCAGCCCTCGCCGACTTCAGCCCCGATTCATTTGGGGAAGGAGCCGGAACAGAGGATCGCGTGGGCGATCCTCTCCGGCTCCTCCGGAGGGGTAAACAAGGCAAGGGCGCCGCGAGATCCCCGCGGCGCCCCTCCTAGTCCATCCACGGCCGATTCACGGCCGTGAATCGGCCGTGGATCTCGCTTGACCGCCGCGATTTTCGCGGCGGAGAACCGTTACGATGGGGCTATAAAGCCCCATCTACTCCTTCCCCTAGGGCATCCCGAGCTCCTCCTCCTCTTCTTCCTTCCCTCCTCCTCCTCTCCGACCGGTGTACCCTCCCGACCGAGCGCCGCCGGATCCCCCTCGCGGCCACCCCCTGTTCTGAGACCCATCTCCTTGGGTTCAAGCGTCGCCGCCGCCGCCTGACACTGGATCGATCTTCCCTTGGCCGAGACCCACCACCTCTGTCGACTGCCGGTGAGCTTTCCTCCTTCTTGCCTTCGTTTTCATGCCCAATAACATGATGTTTCTTTCCCTGTTTTGGCCTCATGAACCGAGACCATTCTCGGTTGTTTTCTTCACGCCGGGAGCCGCAGCGGCCGTCGGCCGCCACCATGATCGGCCGGCCATCGATCGGGCGACGGCCCCCAGCCGCCTAGGCCGGCCACCCAGGCCGACCACCCCGTTTTTCCCCCTTCCTCTCTCGGTTTCCATCTCCCCTGTCCATGGGAAGTTTGGGGGAAGAAGGAGGCCCATCACGGGCCAAACTGGGCCCGTTGGGCCCTGTCCATTTCAGGCCCAACTTGGGCCCAGTCCAGCCCGGTTAGGCCCAGTTGGGCCATACCCTATATGGGCCCAATTTGGGTCTATTTGAAATCCGAACCCGAAATCCAGTTCAACGCCGAATCCGAACCCGAACCCGAAACCCAATAGTATTATTTTTGGATTTTCGCTTAGCTCTGAAATTTACAAAGAAATTAATTAAATGTTAACAGGTGAACCTGATCCGCCTGCCTGAAGTAGGAATTAAGCGAGAAGAGGTAAGTGACTTAATACTTCAAGTGTGATTTTCAAATAAATATATTAAATTCTGAAATATGTTTTGTATTTAGTAAAATGGGTCTGGCATTTCATTTGAAAATTTTGCTCTGAAATCCGTAAACTATGACTGAAAAATTTATGAAATCTGTTTTTATATATATATATTCTCAGCATGGCTATGATCTGTTCTGTTCTGTTCTGGCCCCGCCAATGGGGATTATACGTTGGACCTGTCGACTTGTATTCTGTGAGGAACCGGTTTCGACACCGCGCCACCGGTGATTAGAATAGTGGTTTCTGGACACCGTTTCCACCGGTGACTAATAATAGTGGTTTCTGGCACTCTGTGCAACCCATGCCGCTGGGTTACGTGGCCGTAGCCTATCATGTTGAGATTATGATATCAGAGTTTTATAAAAACAAAAAAATGATATTATTTGTGATTTGTTTCAAACATTATCCTGTATTTTGATCTGATATGCTCTGACCCCACTCTGGGGTATTTTGTTGCTTACTGGGCTAGTGTAGCTCATTATTCTGTATTCTCCATTTTTCAGATCCAGAGGCTTGATCGCACGGGATTGGGGAGTGCGTTAGAGATTTCGATGATTCTTCAGTTATTGGCATTTTAGTTAGTTTAGTTTGGACATTTGAATTATGTTGGCATATGTTATTTTGGAATTTTGTAAGACCGCTTTTGAACAATTTAAATAATTATGTTATCTTTGAAAAGCTGTATCTGCTTTGATATGATCTGCTGCCTTGCGCGCCCGTGCGGCCCGCCGTGCGGGCGTGCGGCGTCTGCCGCGCCTCGGGCTCGGGGCGTGACACCTAGTGACAATAACAACAGTTGATCAACAGTACTGGGCTGAAGAAAATCCAGAGATGTAGAGCCCCCTAACACCAATCAACGGAACCTGAAAAATATAGAAAAAGAAGGATCCCATCCTTTCAGAAATTTGAGGAACAACATATCATAACCCGACCACCACCTGTTGTGGCAAAACCCCATACTAATCCAAGAGGATGGTGTCAATATGAGCATCTGTTTCAATACAGTCACAGCCTTCATTACCATATCCAAGATAGTTGGCTGTAACAAATCCTGCATGTAAGACCCAGATAGATAACAACAATAGGATCGAAAGAAAAACTACATTGTCCTGGGCTGTTCATTACAGTGTCCAAGAGAAAGAAATGTAACAAAACCTGCATATAAGACCCAAAAACTGGCATCTAGTTCATTCCAGTTTCAAGAAAAGTAAGTTCATTCCAGTTTTAACTATTTTGCTTTAAATCATTTGCTTTTAATGGCTAGATGTTCATTCCAGTTCTAACTATTTTAAATCATTTACCTTTAATGGACTTGTTATTTTATAGATGGACTGGGGAGAGTGAGGAGAACACGAGGGCCCACTCGAGCACGGGACGTATGGAGCCTACCTGAGGATGAGAAGATTGTCGTCCATTGCAACGAACTGGGGCAGCCCATCAATAATGCTGCAAGCATTTTATCAACTTTTTTAGGATCGGTTGCGCGGAAGGGACAATTGTGTCCACTCAACTATACGAAATGGAACGAAATGCTTCCTTCGTATAAGGTTGAGCTTCTTAGAGTTGTTGAGGTAAAGAATTGAATTTGCTTACTATCTTCAATTATTTTTTGATTTAACATTGATATAACATTTTTGACTTTGATGTAGACAAAGTTTGTCCTGCCTGCAAATAGCCATGATTGGGTGCTGAAGTCCGTCAACCGCAAATGGAAAGAATATAAGGCGAAGCTAAAGGCGGATTGGAAGCACGAGGGCATGACTGAAGAGGAGGTGGCCCGTGTTTGTCCTCCAGATGTAATCTCTCATCAGTGGAGGGAGCTTGTCCACTACTGATTTTCCGAGAGAGCTCAGGTTGTGTATATTTTTTCAATACCTTAGATTGTATTTACTATTAATATAGATTAAAAATTAATACATTTTATGCATTACATTGTTTATTGTTTTTCGGGGAAGACATATTCCAATATTGGTAGAGCTGCTCGAGCATCACAGACTGTTCCTCACACTTCAGGCTCCATGAGTTATGCGAGGCGTAGAGCTGAATTCGTAAGCTTTCTTGAAATAATTTAAATTTATTTTAAATTATTCTATCATATAGCATGTATACTCTTGAAATATACTTTTTGTTGTAGGTGGATGATAATGGGAGGGAGCCTGGTAGGGTGGAGTTTTATAGGATGACTCACACCCACCGAGATGGCAGCTTTGTCCGAGAGGAGTCAAGAGATATAGTTGTATGTATTCATCTTTGACTTGTGCTGTATTTTTTTTTGGTTCTATTATTCGCATACATTAATTTGATTTTTTTTTGGAGAGATATAGGATAGGGCAACAAATCTTATTTCGGAGCGCGTCGGGGGGTCATCATCATCCGACGCGACCCATAATATTGAAGCTGAAGTGCTCGCTGAATTGATGGGCCCAGAGCATTATGGTCGAGTGAGGGGTTACGGCGTTGGAGTTACCCCCACTCAGTTGTCTTCAGTGGGCACATATACAAGAAATGCCAGAGAATCTAGTAACACTGCAGAAGTTCGTCGGCTTCAAGCAACTATTGATGAGTTGAAGCAAAATCAAGCAAATTTGCAGTCTCAGCATACGAATATTTCTTCCATGTTACAACGGTTTCTCCCTTCTCAGGTAAATAACTATATGTATTTTAATATTTTACATATTATCAATTATGATATATGAGTTAATGTATCACATTATTCTTAACTTCTAAAGTTTTTTTTTATTTTTTTTGTAGATTCCTGATACTTCAAACGCTAGTAGAGATGATGATGGAGCTGAATCCCGTCCCTGATGCATTCTAGATTATCTTTTATGAGTTTGATATGTATATGTTTCTGCTTTTTTAGAGTACATTGTAATTTGCTTTTTCAGAGTACATTGTAATTTGCTTTTTTAGAGTACATTGTAATTTGTATGGCAGCTTTTCTGATACATGACTCAAAAATATGGAGTTTTAATCAGATATATCAATATTCATATTTTGAATGATCTGAGTATTTGTGTCAATGTCTCAATGTAATACAGGTTCATATTGTTATAATATATGTTTTGTAATTTGTATTTTACAATACGGATTATTGTTTTATTTTTTTTTAAAAAAAGACAATTCCCGACGCTTTTAAGCGTCGGTAAAAAAGGTCGGGGCACCACCGGCACGCTTGTGCCGACGCTTCAAAAGCATCGGCAATTGAGCAATTGCCGACGCTTAAAAGCGTCGGGGAAAGGTAATTCCGACGACGCTTTAAAGCGTCGAAAAAACATGGATTTACCGACGCAAAAAAGCGTCGGGGAAAACGCTTTTTTTGCGGTAAAGCCATGTTTCTGGCATGTTTTTGCCGACGCTTTATAAGCGTCGGCAAAAACTTTTGCCACTCTCGTATATGCGACGCTTTGCCAACGCTTGGCGATTCGTCGGGGGTGTTTTAGCCGACGCTAATTAGCGTCGCCAAAGCTCAACGAAAGCGTCGGCTAAAGTCCTTTTTCCTGTAGTGGTATCATTCTATGCATTATATATTTTATTTCATAGGAAAACTTAATTTACATGCAATGAAAATGCCATGTCATGATTATGCTCTATCAATTATTCAGGGAGAAGTATGATCCATGTGTTTCACTAAAATTAGCAAGAAAGTTGGCACAAGATAGTAAGGCTGCAATGCCGACTTATCAGAAAAGTGTTTTAATAGATCCTCATGTAAGAGAGATCTACTCGCATTATAATTAAGGCTGCAAATGGGTCGGCCCGACCCGCGTAGACCCGACCCGGCCCGATCCGCGTAGATCCGACCCGATCCGAATTTTAGGACCCGCGGGTCTGGGTCGGGTTCTAAAATTGGCCTCGAATTATTTTTTGGGTCGGGTCTGGGTTTACTGAACGGACCCGACCCGATCCAAATGGACCCGAAGAGAGAGAGAGAGAGAGAGAGAGAGAGAGAGAGGGGGGGAAAGCAAAAGAGAGTTTTTTTTTTTTTTTTTTTGTATTATTGGTCCGTCAGGATCCTCTCTCGATCTATTACACTGTTGATACCTATGGTGTCTCAGTAACTGCCTTTTTTTTTTTCTTTCTGTGTTTTGGTTTTTGTTTTTTTAACTTTTGCAGGGAGGAAGTGAGGGAACACTGAACTGAATATGGGTCATGTGCCAGTTTTCTGCAATGGGATTGGATTTTGGAAGAAGGTCTGGGATTTTTTTTGTCCTCGTCAGAGGGGAACTGGGAGACACCAAGTTCCGTCCAATCAGTCATATAGACAAAAAATAGTGTGATATGAAATTTGGCTTGTAGGCCGACTTAGTAAGTCATGGGTCATCTGTTCTGATTGGAGGTCAATTGCAAGTCTTTCAAGTCATGGGTGACCCAGCACCTCATAATTATGATATGACCAAATTAGATTTGTCCAAATTCTTTCTCAAAGGCACAAAAAAATGGATTCGATTCGGACCCGAACCCAACCCGACTCGGACCCGAACCCGATCCGGACCCGACTCGGATCCGACCCGATCCGACCCAACCCGATCTTCAACTGGATCGAGTCTGGGTCCAAAATTAGGATCCGAACAAAAAACCGGATCGGATCGAGGTCACCCAGGATCCGACCCGACCCGATCCATTTGCACCCCTAATTATAATTATCCATATGTAAATTATTAAGAGGCACTATTCAAGAATTGAACCTAAAATATTTAATTACTGAGCGGGGTATGACTATCGGAGCTAAGCCCTAATTCATGCACCATAATGTATCTTAATCCTATATCCAAATCTCAAAGAAATTATATAGAAGCTAACACATAAGAGGAGGTTGGAGAAGTCGGGAGGTCTAGGAGGTTGGAATAGCTAGGACGACAAAGAAGGAGGCAGAAGTGGAAGAGGAGATAAAGACAAAAAGGGCAAAGAGACGGTTGGAGTTTTTCGGCGACAGAAGCAAAAGCAACTTCTATGGGTACCCAAAGAGTAATAGCAGTAAGTAGGAGCCAACCACCAATCTTTCTAAGCTAGCAGACTATATGATATGGCCTTGTCTATTGAACCAGCCTTGATTCCTTTCCATGTGCAAGCAATTGTGAACCTTCCTTTCTAGAGTTTGTATGTTTAGAAACTGGCTCTAGAAATTTCTTTTTTTTTTTTTTTTTTTTGAGAAGTGAGACTAATTCTATCATTGCCGAGTGCAGATAGCATAGATTTGATGAATTGTTGCCCAAGCAAAGGGATGGAAATCTTCTTATATGATGTCATTTGATGCTAACTTTCTTCATCTCACCTAACAAATTCCTTAATTAGTTCGTGGACTCCAATCCTTGTACATGCTATTTCAAACATCTTTCTTTTTCTACCTTCCTTGCTGTGTGGAGAAAGAATTATGCTCAAAGTGGAGAATGTGGCATGTTCTTTATGTAAATCCACTGATTACACCCCTTAAACCTGTTGTTTGCTTCAAGCTTTGCACCCTTAACTTTTCCTTTAGCCTTATTCTCTCTTTTGCCTTCTAAACAAGCAAGCATTTAATTCCAGAAACCATCACCGGCCACCTTAAATCCCCCCCAGGACATGTAATCCTTCCGTGCGGTTTCAGCCTTTGCGAGACCGAACAAGAGGGAGAGAGTGAGGATGGTGGCCTTGAAGGTATTTGGACAGCCAACATCCACAGATGTTGCCAGGGTGCTGACATGCCTCTTCGAGAAGAACTTGGACTTCCAACTCATTCGTACCGACAAGTTCAAGGGAGAGCCAGTGGTCCCTGAGTTTCTTAGGCTACAGGCAAGTCATTTTGATAATTCTATCCTCACATTTCTTCACCTGAAATTAAAAAAAAAAAAAAACAAACTACTGCCTCACATTTCTTCAAGTTGTAGTAATACTAGTGTAGCACTGCAAAGATAACTACTGCTGGTTCTTCCATTCAAATTAGCAGGATCCTACTGGTCAAGTAATCTTTAAAGATGGGAAGTTCATGATTTTTGTTGGTAAGTTGTCCCCAGATACTTTCTTATGTATTGATTTTGTATGGGAATCCAATTAACATCCAAAGGCAATGTGGTTCTTTCATGCTTCCAGATTCAAGAGATGCTTGCAGGCACATTTCGGAGAAGTACCCTGATATGGGAAACAAGACCCTTTTTGGAACTGGTGTTCTCGAGAGGGCAACGATTGAACAGTGGCTGCAAGCAGAAGCTCGGATGTTTGACCCTCCAAGCTCAACTCTAGTCTTCCATCTGGCCTTCGCAACACCATTAGGCTTGCATCCTGATCAATCTTTGATCGAGAGAAATGAGAAGAAGCTGGCCGATGTTCTTGACATCTATGAAAGTAGGCTGGGAGAGGACGAGTACTTGGCAGGGGATGAATTCACGCTGGCCGACCTCTCACACCTCCCCAACGCACACTACCTTGTTACCAAGACAGAGAGGGGACGCAAGCTTTTCACTTCAAGGAAGAATGTGGCGAGGTGGTGGAAAGCAATCTCGGATCGGCCTTCATGGAAGCGGGTGGTCCAAATTCAGAGTGAGCATCCAAGTCCACTGGAGAAATTGGAGAACTAGAGTTTCATTTGGATGACTTTGTTTGCTGTGTGGTTTGGCTTCCCTTCATGTTGCGGCTTCCTTTTTTTGTTGTGTGTTTGTTACTATGCAAGTCTTCTTGACCTGCATCTGTCATGGATAAAGATCTTCTGTATCTCACAAAAAATTAAAAATAAGAAAAAGGAGTGTTAAGAATAATAAGATATTGTGGAGACAAATATTCCCCTGAGCTAAATATGTGAGGTCGCAATATGAGCATAGGGTTCGTACAAGTAGTAACATCTTGCATGTATCATTCTATGCATTATATATTTTATTTCATAGAAAAACTTATTTTACACGCAATGAACATGCTATGTCAAGATTATGCACTATCAATTATTCAGGGAGAAGTATGATCCATGCGTTTCACTGAAATTAGCAAGAAAGTTGGCACAAGATAGTAAGGCTGCAATGCCGACTTGTCAGAAAAGTGCTTCAATAGATCACCTAAGTACGTCTACGTCTGGCTCTAGCGCAGCGACATTTAGAAATCCTCATTCACTTCTTACCAACCCTATCAGAGATCAAGCAAAGACCTGTCACGCCCCGAGCCCGAGGCACGGTAGACGCCGCTCGCCCGCACGGCGGGCCGCACAGGCATGCAAGGCATCGGAACATATCGGAGCAATCACAGATGTTCAAAATTGACATAAATAATTAAAGTCATTCAAAAGCAGTCTTACAAAATTCCAAAATAACATTTGCTAACATAATTTGAATGTCCAAACTAATCTAACTAAAATGCCAATAACCGAAGAAATCATCGAAAAATCTAACGCACTCCCCAATCCCGTGCGATCAAGCTTCTGGATCTGAAAAACAGAGAAAATAAAATAATGAGCTACACTAGCCCAGTAAGCAACGAAATACCCCAAAATGGGGTCAGAGCATATCAGATCAAAATACAGGATAATGTCTGGAATAAATCATAAATAACATCGTTTTGCTGTTTTCAAAACTTATTAATATTTTTTCGAAAACTCTGATACCAGAATCTCAACATGATAGGCTACGACCATGTGACCTAGTGGCGTGGGTTGCACAGAGTGCCAGAAACCACTATTGTTAGTCACCGGTGGCAACGGTGTCCAGAAACCACTATTCTAATCACCGATGGCGCGGTGTTGAAACTTGTTCCTCACAGATTACAAGTCGACAGGTCCAACGTATAATCCCTATTGGCGGGGCCAAAATAGAACAGAATAGATTATAGCCATGCTGAGAATGCATATATATAAAAATAGATTTCATAAACTGTACAGTCATATTTTATGGATTTCAGAGCATATAACATGATTTTCAAATAAAATTTAACATGCCATACTCATTTTATTGAATACAAAACATATGTCGAAACTTAATCAGTTTATCAAACAATTTGGAAATCACACTTGAAGTATTAAGTTACTTACTTCTTCTCGCTTAACCCTTACTTCAAATAGGCGGATCAAGTTCACCTGTTTAAATTTAATTAATTTTTTGTTAATTTTAGAGCTAAGCAAAATCCAGAAATAATACTACTGGGCACGGCCCAACAGGGCCCAGAGTTAGTCCATAATGAACATGGCCCGATAGGGCCCACATCGGACACGGCCTAATGGGCCCGCATAGACCCGACCCAATAGGGCCCCCAAGGTTGGCTTCTAATTGGTTCATTTATACAATAAAAATTCATTTCAGGAGCCAATACCTAATTATCTAGTACTATTTCATAATAAAGCTTGAGTAAAGGGAGCAAATAAATATAGTTGGGGACCTTTATGTAATAAATCTTTTTTATAGGGATCAAATACAAATTACAGAAGACCCTTTTGTGAAATAATATACTGCCAAGGGCTTAACTGCAAAATTTCATTTATTGGCCAAACGGGTTCGTATTTCGGGTTTTGGGTCTGAACTGGGTTTCAGGTTTCGGATTCGGATTTCAAATAGGCCCAAGTTGGGCCCATATAGGGTATGGCCCAACTGGACCTAACCGGGCTAGACTGGGCCCAAGTTGGGCCTATAATCAGGGCCCAACGGGCCTCGTTTGGCCCATGATGGGCCTCCTCCTTCCCCAAACCCCCCCCCACGGACAGGAAACCAAGAGGGAGAGCGGAAGAGGAGGAGGGCGGCAGGGTGGCCGGTCTAGGTGGCCAGGGGCTGTCGCCCGGTCGACGGCCAGCCGACCGCTGCGGTGCCCGGCGTCGGAGGGAAACCGAGTGATCTCGGTTGGGGCCAAAGCAAAGGGAGGAAAATAGCATGGTTAAGGTTGAGATCGAAGAGCGGAAGAAGCTTATCGGTGGTGGCAGAGGCGGTGGGAAGAAGATCTCGGCCGTGGGAGGCTCGATCCGGCGGTCAAGCGGCGGCGGCGGCGCTCAGAACCGAGGTGATGTGAATCTTCAAAACAAGGGAAGGCGTATGGGTGATGACGATTGATCGGGCGGCATGCCGGCCACTTGAGAAGCAAGAGGAGAGGGAGGAGAAGAAGAAGGGAGAGGAAGAGGAGGAGATGGATGAGAGGGAGGAGGGCTCGGAGGTGTTTTTAGGAAGAGGAAGAACGGGGGTTTTATCGCCCCATTTCAACGACTCTCCGCCGCAATTTTCGCGGCGGTGGGGTGAGATCAACGGCCGCTCATGCGGCCGCGGGGTGGACGCGAAACCACCGTGGTGTAGCTGCGGAGTGTCCGCGCGTCCTTGTGCCCGGAGAAGTGGAGGGGATCGCGTCTGCGATCCCCTGTTCTGCCCCTTCCAAAAGGGGTGTTAGGCTGAAGTCGGCTGGGGCTGCCGGCTTCAGCCCAGTATCTCACATTCTCTCCCCCTTAAGAAAATTTCGTCCTCGAAATTTAAGAGATCTAGGCCTTTCAAATTTAGAAATGCTCGGCCCATTAAATAATATAAATCCAAGATCTCATTCTCCTCGATAAAAATTAGTGTGACAGATAACTTTGAATCAATTATCAAAACTTTCATATAAACTCGCAAGATTAACACTAAATAAGTGACTAACTAAAATCTTAGATTGAAATTATCATCTTGATGCATGTTCACTCGAGATCGGATCATGATTGATTCACAATAGGATTGATTAAAATTAGTTGTGTTTGGGATAGAACTTGAAATGAAATAGATCTCATACACTTATCATGGTAGTGTGCTGATCGCTCAAAGGATAATGACCAACCTTAGAGTCAAATCATTATATGGCTAGGAATGTAATTCACAAAATGAACATGTACTGATGGTCATTAGATAGCAACGGTTTATCTCAAAAATGATTTGCATCAAATCACAAGAACAAGTCCGAGAAGGCAAAGTATCGATACCATGATTCAATATGCCACAAAGCTTTTAACTTAAACTTATAAATCATAAGATGGGAGCAAATAATGCATGGTTTATTCAGATACTTAACAAACTAGACAATATTTGGTCAACAATTAACTAACCCAAGTCATGATACGCTCAAATTATTATTATTATTATTATTATTTTCTTAGCATACGCAAAAATAGCAAAGTCTATCCAAGAGATAACATAAACATATCATGATTGACCTGAGAATCAATAGTATTCACCTTCCCTTATTAACAAAATCTTTCATTATTGAACAACATAGTCTTTCATCATAACATGTTATCAAAACACAGTCAATATTTTTGACCAGTTTAAATTTACTCAGTCCATCAAACTTCCGCCGCGCAACTCAAATCAATATTCTCCAAAATTTCTTAATGATCCCCGATCATCAACATTTTTTTTTTAATATCCAAGCAAAATTTTATCCTTGCTTTCCAAGTACACTAGGTCATGATTAACCCTTAAGATAGTTGCCATATTTGTACCATCATATGATCAAGTAATTATATTCTAGATCCAATTTAAACTAAACCAACACTAGATTTTCTTGACAATAAATAATTTGCTATTGTCTTCTCTTTTAAGAATATCAATTCTATGCCCCGATGAATTAAAAGATTCCAGATTAACTTACTCATTAGCATATTCAACCATCTCAAATCTTTTCTTTTTGAACAACCCAAAAACATTTTAATCCACCAATATTCTCAGAATTTATTAATTGACTTTCTATCAAAATACCAATTTTGATTATAAACAGAAAAGCTATAAAGTTTTAAGTCTCAAGTAGAGCCGAAAAAAAGAACTCTTAAGTCTCATCCCCAAATATATTTTTCTTCTATATAAGACCTTCATGCATGATCCACATACAGATTTCAATCATCGAAGAATATTTCAATGAATATTATAAAATATTTTCTAGTCCAAACTTTAAACAACTTTTTATAAATGAACCTTAACTTGTCACCAAAATAATTAACTTCAACTAGAAGCAATATCCACAGTGCCTGATATCAAGTTAAACTTCTAAAATAATTACTTTGCACGATAATATCCCATGACTAATATTCCTTCACTTAACTTAGTCAAAATCTAATTAATCATAACTTGAAATACAAATTGCTCGATCAAGAAAACTCTTAGAATAACTTATTCACACTTTGGTTATAGCCATAATTAGGTTGCATTCTAATTTTAGCATTTCAAAATTTTGATAAAATAACATAATTTTATCAATAGCAAAAGCAAATAAATACCTTCGTCTAATGGCCTAATGTCTACCCATCTCTTAAACTTTCCGACGAATCCTAAAGATCCTAAAACTTAAACTCCATCTGACTATTTCAAACACAATTCCTAGAAATCTGAAACCTGAGCTCTGATACCACCAAATCTGTCACGCCCCGAGCCCGAGGAGCGACAGACGCCGCACGCCCGCACGGCGGGCCGCACATGTTAGAAATTGTATCCTAAATGTCAATCGTCAACATGTTGATGATTGAATTTTGTAAATGAATTGACAAATCCATAAAGTGTTATTTGGCATTATTCATCATTTCATTGTACATCTTCAAATGAACTCTTATATGATGAAGTCTTTAGGACTTATTTTATGATAAATAAGAATTTATCTTCAAGTCCTTAAACTATTCGCGATCAAATGATATGCTGTTACCAGGACGACGACATTATCAAGATTAGATCGTTGTGTGACATATACGTTGGTTGTTCTCTTAACCAAGGAGTGTGAAGACACTGGTATGCCACACAGGTGAAGTGTAGGAGTACATTTCACTGAACGTGACCAATTCCGGAATGCTCTACTGTCAAGAGATGTTCCGAGTGGATATGGGTATAAGTTTGGCCCTCTGACCTGAGATAGCAACCTGTGACTAGCAAGCAACTCACTGTACTTTGGTACCAGACTACCTAAATTTCTAATTCAGTGACGGAAGGTCACTGGGTGCAGTCAAGTACTTGCGTAGTCAGTTGTGAGTCGAGATGGAATTGATCCCTCCTGGAAATAGAAGATAATGTCTTGTGATTAATTTAGCAAAATCTTGATCAGGGTAATCCCAGTGAGGAGTCACGGAATATCTAAAGTTAATCACATAATGGATGTACTAATTATAGGGTTGACAGTGAGCTCTAAGTCATCCTGGCATTAGGAGTCAAAGGGATTGAATTATATAGTAACCATAGTCCAGGGTTCCAGAATATTTGCTTCGCATATATTCGGCCTATCCGGACGTCGGATACCATTGCTAGATGGTCACATCGATTAGTATAGGAAGACGTTCCTATACTACCAGCTTAGGTTCGAACCTATGAGGTCACACGCATAGAAGTTTCTAGGTTGATCAAATGGCTGATTGATGATTAAGAATCATTCAGGGATAATTTGGTCAATTCGATTGACAAATTATCCTAAGCAAAAGTTGCATTAAAATAATTATTGAATTATTAGAGAATTAATTAGCAATTAGTTTGCTAATGAACTCAATTTCATTGAGTAATTAGGCTTAGGTTGAGCCAAATTGAATAGGATTCAATTTGGGCTGCATCAGGGTTTGACCTAATTGGATTGGGTTCAACCCAAGTAGATTAAGCTTGACCCAATTGGATTGTGCTTGATCCAAATCAATTAGAAGACCTTATTTGATGAGGATTATGAGTCCAAATAATCAGAATTGGATAAGGAGAAGAATTCCTAAATTTTAGGAACCCATCCTTATCTTCTTGGAGAAGAATGACACCTTGATTTATCCCCAATATTTTTCATGCCTATTCTCTTTATTTTTGGCTGAAAATTGGCATGAGATGAGAGGAGGCGTGGGGCTATATTTTCTATAAAAATGGCACCTCAAATCTTCCTAAAAATATTTATATGAATTTTCTAATTTGTAGGGATTGCATGGCGCATGAAATAGGGTGGTCTGCGGCTAAACTTTGGATGCATGAATTCCTATCTTTTGGAATTCCTATTTTTAAGGATTTTATCAGCCAAATTAATTGGCTAAATTAGGTGTGAGGCGTGGGGGGGTCTTTTAGCTATAAAAGACCCCCATGCCTTGGGTTCAAGATATACAATATTTAGAGGTTTCAAAAAATTCTGAAAAAAATTTTTGAGGGCCTCCATCCCTTCTTATCCTTCATCCTCACGTCCATCCTCCATCTTCTTGAAGAATAATCAAAAGTTGAGTATTTAGAAGGAGAAAGCTTCAGCCACTGCAGTATTCCTGCGCGAGCTAGCACTCCCACGGAAAACGATCTACCTAGAGCTTCGCGTGTACTTCTCGTAGAGGCCATTCGTGTGCGTGGCTGCGAAGTCAAGGATCAGATCCAAAAGTTTCTTCCATCATAAAAGATATTAATTCTATATTAATCTTTTATTTTTGAGTCAGGGTCTAGGTCCGATTCTCCGTGGTTTTATCCTCCTTTGGGGCTCCTCACGGAGTTATCTCCAGAATCCATTCGATGGATATTCGGAGATTAATCAGAATAGAGTGTTTATCTTTCAGATCTGATAGTTAATCATGCATAAAGTTTTTAACATAATTGTTTAAACGATTCCGGCATAATCTTATGTGTTCTTGCAATGTTGATTTCTAGATTTGATCTTGTAAGCATGCACGAATTAAATTGTTTGATTCGATTTTTTCGCTGCATTTTTGAAACTTAAAAAGAACTACGTGTGGCTTGATCCCCCTTGTGAAGGGGTGCGTAGGCAACCCGATCAGGTTCAGCCATGGTTTTCAAAAAAAAAAAAAAATTCAGCATGCTAAACATCGAAGAACCTAGAATATTTAACTTTCAGTGGTATCAGAGACAGGTTCATGTTTAAACTTTTATGTTTTAATTCTTGCAATTAAATATGAAATCATTAACATATTTAGATTAGATCTAAAGTGCTTTTTATGATTGATTTAAATGCTCATTATGCATGATTAAGTAGATCTGAAATTTTGGATGCATATGATGCATGTTTGTGTTAGGATTTGTAACATAAATAAATCTGAAATCATAATATTGTTTAGATTGGATCTAAATAAAATTTATGATTCATATGATCTCTGATTTTAATGAACAAATCAGATATGAAAATAAAAGTGAAAAAACAAATACATAAGATGTATGTTGTGATGGTGTGCGTGCAGAGGGCTAAGCATGAATTTCAGAAAATTTTTATGCGGAAAGAACGGGTTAAACATTTTAACCCATAACATGCTTGATATTTTAAATATTTTAACTTTGGTACCAGTTGAAGACAGTCTTCAACTGCACATCACATGTGGCGCAGGCTTAGTCCCAATACATAGGGTGACACCCGCGTGTGCCTATCAAAGCACTCATCATATGAGCCCCCGGGTGGAGAGCCACGCTTTGTCACACGATCACGCGTGAGAGTTCCCGGAAATCGGATAGTCTCCACTAATCCTTTGCTTTGACACCAAATATCACAAAGCCCTAAGATCCCGAGGATTGTGTGATTTAAATAAATATGCATAAATCACAACTTCTTGTGATTTGAAGATTGAGATCATATCTCAACCATAAAAGAGATCAGATCTCTTACCTTTAGAAGGAGGTTCCTTCAAGGATGCTTCGCAGCCGCACAAGCATCCGGCCTCGATGACTCATCCACGCGAAGCTCCGGAATGATCAGCTTTCCGGAAAGTGCTAGCTCGCAGGAAGGCAGAAGGTTGGCTGAAAGCGAGAAGAAGGAAGAAGATGGACCTTCACAGCTCAAGAACTCCTTCTTGGGTTTTTACCTTTAGAGCTTCTCTCTCCTCTCACTCTCTTTCTCTAGTGCTCTTGATGTGTTAAGAAGAAGGAAGAGGGGTGGCCTATTTATAGGCCAAGAAGAGGGTGAGGTGACCCTATGAGGTGTCCTGTGAGGTGTCCTGCCAGGACACATGTCACACATGCAAGAAAAAGAGGTGTCCTGCTCTGCCACGTGTCACGCATGCAAAGGGTGAGGTGGCCTGAAGGGCGATGTCATGGATGACCACATGAGGCAGATGACATCAGGAGGAATGTGAGGTGTCCAGGCCCGCCACATGTCACACATGCAAGCAAAAGAGGTGCCCTGCTCCGCCACGTGTCACGCATGCAAGCAAAAGAGGTATCCTGCTCCACCACGTGTCACGCATGCAAAGGGGTGAGGTGGCCTGGAGGGCGATCGGAATGTGGGTCCCACATACAGTATGTGGGCCCCACCTAAGCAGGACGTGGGTCCCACATACAGTATGTGGGTCCCACCTAGGCAGGACGTGGGTCCCACATACAGTATGTGGGTCCCACATAGGGAAGAAAGTTCTAGTCATACTAGGATCATAATTGATTTTAATCCAATTTGACTCAAGCCAAATCTGATTTGGTTGGGGGCAAATTAGACATTTTCACCAAACCAATTTTGGTGTCAATACGGTTTTACCAATTTCAAATCATATTTGAAATTGGTCAAGCTCAATCTCTATTACTCAATCAAATTGAGTCTAATCAGTGATCCAATCACCAATTAACTTCTCCAAGCAACAATTGCTTAGGGCAATCAGTCAATCACATTGACTATTTTACCTCTAGACGATTCTCAATCGTCAATCAGCCATTTGATCAATCCAGAAACTTCTAAGCGTGTGACCTCACAGGTTCGAACCTAAGCCGATAGTACAAGAATACTTCCTGCACTAATCGAAGTAACCATCTAGCAATGGGACCCGACGACCGGATAGGCCGAATAGATGCAAAGCAACATTCTAGAACCTATGGACTATGGTTACCGCATAATTCATCCTCTTGACCAGAAAATGCCCAGGGTGGGTTCAGAGTCTGTCTACCCTGAAACGATCCATCCGGAAATATGTTTCAATTCAATAAGTCAAGTGATAGTGATTTGACTTTTCCTGGCCAGGGTACTACTTAATTGAAAACACAAGGCATCCACCCTTATTTCTAAGAGAGGTCAATCCCATCTTGATCTGCAACTGACTACCACAAGTACTTGACTGGACCCAGAAACCTTTCGTCGCTGGATTAGAAATTCAGGTAATCCGGCACCAAAGTATAGTGAGTTGCTTGCAAGCCACCGGTTGCAATCTCAGGTCTAAAGGATACATATACCCATATCCACTCGGAACAACTCTTGACAAGAGAGAGTCCGTCAATTGGTCACATTCAGTGAACGTACACTACCATTCACCTGTATACCATACTAGTATCTCTATACTCTTTGGTTTGGAAGACAACCAACAAATATGATATACAATGACCTACGCCCGATAATACTATCGTCCTATTAATAGTATATCATACGGTCATGAACATTTAAGGACCTGTGTGACAAAATCATATTTCATTACACAAAGCAGTCCTAAGGACTTCATCACATCGGAGTTTGTGAAGATGTTCTGGTGATAAATAAATACCATGTTATTTATAATTGATTCAAATACATATACAATCAACAATTGATTGGATTTAGGACACAATTTCCAACAACTCTCACTTGACCTAAAGCCAATCAGTACAGTATCGTATACCCATCTTCAAGTAATGATAGTCAAACTCCTTTACACTGAGGGCCTTAGTGAAGGGGTCGGCTAAGTTATCCTTCCCGTCAATCTTTTGAAGATCAACGTCACCTTGTTCTACTATCTAACGAACAAGGTGATACTGGCGCAGAATGTGCTTGGTGCGCTGGTGTGCCTTTGGTTCCTTAGCTTGAGCGATGGCCCCAGTGCTATCATAGTATAGTGGGACTGGTCCATCAAGGGAGGGTGCAACTCCGAGCTCAGCAATGAACTTCCGCAGCCACACAGCTTCCTTTGCCTCGCACACAGAGTCCGTTATACTAGTCTATTTGGAACTCTTCCAACAGACAGCCCCACCATACAGGGTAAAAACAAATCCAGACACACTCTTGCTATCATCACGATCTGACTGAAAACTGAAATCAGTAAATGGATCAAGTCCTTGTCTTTGATTAGACCAAGATGAAACTTGATTTAGGCTCAGAGGTGTAGCCCGAGTTATTTGAGTAATCAAATCGAAATTGATTAACCAGTCGGTGTCTAAGGTAAGTTTGGCAGTTTTGACCGGTGGTTTTTAATTGGGAGCTACTCGCACTAATTCTTTTTTGTCGAGTTAATGGCATATCCCTTCCACCGATCTCACTTACCTAGCCGACATGGTCAATCACATTTTGATTGGATTACTTAATGATTCGAGTTAGCCTATGCCTATAAGAAAAATCAGTTTGACTGATTTAGGTGCCTCCTTAACTGGTTTGAGTCTCATCTGATTTGGTGAAGTCGGTGGGAGAAATTAGACTAACCGGATCTTTTCATCTATCCTAATTATGAAATTCTCTAAAATTATTAGATCCTTAAAATGAAATGGTTATGGGGATAACTAGGTCATAGCCTCCCATTAAGTTGGGTGATAATAGGTCCAATGTTTTGATAATTATTGGAGGCGCGACACGCCTGGTACTTATCATGCATTGGAATTGTCATTCAATATATGATGAGTTAAGTGTACCTTCAATAGGAGGTCAGATGAGCCGAGCCACACTCGGGCTTGGTCGTCTATTAGTTGATTAGACTTAACCCTATCATTTAATGGTTGGACCTGACTAGGGTATTCAGTGGAGGCGCCATACGTCTGCCGAAGAACCTAGGGCAAAATTATCACTAGAAGTTGTTTGGTGAAGCAACTGGTTTAGAACCTACCAATAGGTGCATATGGGTTAGCCGAGTCACACTCGGGCCTATATGCGATCTATTGGGTTCTAGTGCCCACTAAAGAATTAGGAGTAATTTTTCGAATTGGAGATAGAGGCTACCAATTTGTATAAAATAGTGGGAGTATCTTTAGACTAAAGTCCAAGTCTAATATGTTTAGTCAATTCATATACTAATAGCCAAATTTTTTTTTATGCAAAAATGGCCCCAAGTTTGTCATTTCGCTCATTATTGGATAATGACAAGTTGACTGGTCCCAACTTCAATAATTGGTATAGAAAACTGAAAATTGTGCTAGAGCATGAATGGATCCTTTATGTGATAACGGATCCGGCACCTGAGCAGCCCGCTGCTAATGCACGGGGTACAGTCAGAGATACTTATCAGAAGTGGCTCAGTGATCATATCACTGTCCGTTGCATTATGCTCGCTGCAATGAATGATGAGTTTAGTAGGTGTTTTGAGAATGCGCAGCCGGAAGACATCATTAAAGTGTTGAATGAATCATTCGGTATTTCTGATGACGTTGAAAGGCACAAGACTAGTTGTGCTATTTTCAGCGCACGTATGAAGGATGGGGCTTCGGTGACCGATCATATATTGTACATGATTGAGTTAATCGAGCGCCTAAGCACTCTCGGATTTTCCCTACATGATCAATTGGGGAAGGATGCTATACTGAATTCTCTTCCAGGTTCGTACCGCCCATTTCTCACCAACTTTCATATGACGAAACTGGTAGTAAATTATCACCAATTGTTGGGTTTACTACAAACTTTTGAGAAGGATCACTAACTCCTAAAAGGGTCGGTGAATTTAGTGGGAGGTTCGTCCAGGGTCGTGGTACCTTTAAGAAGGGAAAGAAGAAAAATAAGAATCAAAAGAAAAAGGTGCAACGTGCTAAGCCAAGTCAGACCAAAAAGATTAAGGCTGACCACAATCTGGCAGAATGCTTCTATTGTAAGAAGCAGGGGTATTAGAAGAGGAATTATCCTCAGTACCTTGCCTCACTTGACCCGATCAGGCCAAGTAAGAGAAAAGGGCAATCAGTTGCTGATTAAGGTATTTATATGATAACACCTTGTAATTTCTCTATATGTGATAATTCGACCTGGGTATTAGATACTAGAAGATTTGGAAACAGTGAGAGATTTCTGAATGTTGGAGATGGAAGATCTGTTCCAATTCTTGCTTTATGAAATCTCAAACTTGTTTTCAATTCTCATGTAGTTGTCTTGAGTGATTATCACTATTGTCCTACGTTCTTATTGAATGTAATTTTCGTAGGCCTTTGGCCATAAACGATTATGAAATCTCAATAAAGAAATGTTCTTGTGATATCATTATGAATGGTGTTACTGTCATACATGGACAATTGAGTAATGGCATATACATATTGTCACAGCTTGTTAATATAATGTACAAGTCAAGTAAGTGCCATAGAATAGATAATATCATGGATATCTATCTTTGGCATCATAGGCTAGGTCATATTAACAAGAACAGGATGAACAGGTTAAGCAAAGAGAAAATTCTCAATGTTAATGATTGTGAATCATTAACAACCTGTGAATCATGCCTTCTTGGTAAAATGACTAAATCACCTTGTGGAGTGATTGATTAAACCCCTATTTAATTTTGATGAGCTCAAAGCATTTGAGTATATTTTATGTTATACTAATGAATTCAATTTAGTGTTTCAGGCAAATATTTGTGTATTTCTAATTTAGTGCCTCAAGCTTTGGTTCAAAATAATTTGGACAAGTATTGAACTCTATATGAACCAAAGTCTGAATCCCGAGTCGACTCCGGAAGATTACGAGTCGACTCCAAGTGGTTTAGAGTTTCTGGCACGAGCTCGAGTCGACTCCGATACTCTACGAGTCGACTCCGTCTGAGAATAGAAAGAAAGACAAAAAGATAGTTTTCAGTCCCTGTCAGCGAGTCGACCCAGAAGGCTTCGAGTCGACTCCGATGCTTGCCGAGTCGACTCCCGACAGTTCCGAGTCGACTCCAAGGAGTAACAGACAGAAAGACAGAGAGATAGGTTTTAGACCTTGTTACCGAGTTGACTCCAGAAGGATGCGAGTCGACTCCGACATTTGGCGAGTCGACTCATAATTATGCCCGAGTCGACTCTCAGAGGAAAGCAGATTGAAAGGCAAAGAACCAAACTCAGTAACCCTGTGAACGAGTCGACTCTAAGAATTCTAGAGTCGACCCCCAAGTCAGCCGAGTCGACTCCAACAAAGTGCGAGTCGACTCGAGGCAGTTCAGATCAACAGACAGAGGATCGGATTTTCAGATTCTGAGAGCTGAGTCGACTCTAACAAAGTGCGAGTCGACTCCGAGGCAGTTCAAATCAACTGACGGAGGATCGGCTTTTCGGACTCTGAGAGTCGAGTCGACTCCAAAAGAACCCGAGTCGACTCGAGAGAGAAAAGCAGAGAAATGGATTTCTCGAACCCTGGAAACGAGCCGTCTCCAAAAGTGCCGAGTCATCTCCAGATATTGGCGTGTCGACTCCAAGTTTGGTCCGAGTCGACTTCAGGACGGGACAACACTTTAATTCAAATCCTGAACAGTGGGCGAGTCGTCTCCAGTGAAGCATGAGTCGACTCCAACAACAGCCAAGTCGACTTCAGATGGAGCGAGTCAACTCCGACCCCAACGGATACATTGTCAGGATGTGCAGACTGTACAGAACGGCTACAAATCAGTGTCTAATGGCTATTTTCCGTAGGGAACAGTTTAAATAGCCAGAGTAAACAGTAGTAGACAAGGATTGAGCTATTCCATTGTGTGCATTAAAGCTTTTCAACTACCAAGATCCTCTAGAGAGAAAATACAAGCAAAAGAAGGAAGAAGTGCATTCAACTCAACCCGACAAGTACTTCCTTCGCAATCAAGGCTCTACTACTGTCATTCAATCTTCTGTGCATTCAAGAGGAGACTCAGAAATCAAGAAGCCCCTACTTCTCCTTCCGAAATTTGTTTGAGGGCTTCTAACCTTTCTCTATTAATATTATTCACATTTGCTTTTTAGAAGCTTTCCTTGTGATTTTTCCAAACTGTTTTTCTTACTTGATTCAATCAGGGGATTGAATCAAGGGTTGTAAGGTTTGTTGGTAAGCCAAAGTTAAAACCAACGGTGTAAGGGTTTGATTGTGATCCCGAAAAAATAATCGGATGGTTCTAGTCGGTGAGCCTGTGAAAATCGACCGAGTTCGTTGTGATATCGCGAAAATAACAAGTTGGGTTGTGAACTTGTAAAACAACCGGCTGTAATCCTAGGGATTATAGTGAACTCCCAAGTGCGGCTTGGGGAGTGGACGTAGGAGCAAGAGTTGGCTCCGAACCACTATAAAGTCTCCTGTGTTTGTATTGATTAATTGTCTCTTCCACTCTCTCCATTCACTACATCTAGTAATCTATTTAACCTGCTTGCAATAGATTTAATTAATTACTCATTAAGTTTTAATTTGTCAATAATTAATTAAAACCCAATTCACCCCCCCTCTTGAGTTGTCTCCTTGGGCAACAAGTGGTATCAAAGCAGGTGTTCTTATATCGATTGGTGTTCCAATCCCCAAAAGAGTAAAAGATTAAAATGACAATCCCTTTTGGATCTTCCCTTAGTGAGGGGCAATCTACCAATAGGCCTTCATTGTTCAATGGAACTAACTATACCTATTGGAATGCTAGAATGAGGATATTTATCCAAGCCCAAGACTATGATGTTTGGAGCATCATAGTTAATGGACCATATACTCCTTCTATCTATGTAGATAACATTGCCATACCCAAGCTTGAAAAAGATTGGGATGATAATGATAGAAGAAAGGCACAACTAAATGCCAAAGCAATGAATGTACTTTATTGTGCCTTGGATCCTAATGAATTCAATAGAATCTCTACATGCAATTCTGCAAAAGAGATATGGGATAGACTTGAAGTAACCCACGAGGGCACAAATCAAGTCAAGGAATCTAAAATAAACATGCTAGTTCATAAATATGAACTATTTAAAATTGAGTCTAATGAAACCATCTCTTGCATGTTTACTCGATTTACTGATATTGTCAACGGCCTAAAAAGCTTTGGCAAAAGTTATACTAACAGTGATCTTGTCAGAAAAATTCTTCGCTCTTTACTAAAGTCATGGGAAGCGAAAGTCACGGCAATCTAAGAAGCAAGGGACTTGAACAAGCTGCCACTCGAGGAGCTTCTTGGATCCCTAATGATGCATGAGCTCACAATGAAACAACACAGCGAAGAAGAATCCTCTCATAAGAAAAAGGTAATGGCCCTCAAATCTACTTCTTCTAACAAGGATCTATCTTGCAGTAGCAGCAGCGAAGAAGAAGACAATGAGGGAGATGAAGAAGAGGCTCTTCTCATGCAAAAATTCAGAAGATTCATCAACCGGAAGAAGTCCTTTCATCAGAAGAGAGGTTCCTCAAGTTTCTTCAACAAGGATAAAGGTAAGGAAAGGAAAAGTGAGGAAATCGGATGCTATGAATGCAAGAAGCCGTGACATTTCAGAGTCGACTGTCCCTTGCTGAAGAAGGGCAACAAATACAAGAAGAAGAAAGCTCTTGTCTCCACCTTGACAGACTCCGATCAATCATCATCATCATCGGATGAGGAACAAGAGGAAAATGAGGTAACATCTGAAACTCATTTAGATTTTACTTTTGAAGAATTGTATGATGCCTTTAATGAGCTAATGGATGAGTATAAATCAATAAATCCTAAAAACAAAGATTTGAGGCTAACTAATCAATCCTACAGTCATAAAAATGATAATCTGATTAAGAAAAAGGATTCCATTGTTAAGAAGAACTTAGAACTTAAAACAAACAACCAATTGCTAACTCAAAAGAACTGTACCCAAATTAAAGACAAAGAAAGACTAACTAAAGAAATTTCAGAACTTAAAAACAATAAACAAACTCTAAAAGATAATCTTACAAAAGAGTTAAGCTTACTAAAAACAAAAAAACTGAACTTAACAAAAAAACTTGAAAAATATAAACCTATTGTTGAGAAGTTTACCTATAGCTCTGAAAAATTAGAAATGATTCTTAATAGTCAAAGAGCTGTGTTTAATAGAGCCGGTTTATGGTATAAGCCAAAGAATAAGCAAAAATTTCTTAAAAACTTTTTGTAAAAGCCGGAGAAAGTAAAACTAAAAATGTAACTTATTTCTGTAGTGGAAAAGTATGACATAAAGCTAATATGTGTGACCATAGAAAAATAAAAGCTAAAAGAAAAATTAAAAAGGTTTGGGTTCCAAAAGGAACCAACATAGCTAACCTTGAAGGATCCAAGAAAACTTGGGTACCTAAGATTATATGATTTTCTTGTGTAGGAGTGTCCTGCAACCAAGCTCAATAAAAACTGTTGGTACTTGGATAGTGGCTGCTCAAGACACATGACGTGTGACAAGGAGCAATTCTTCATCCTAGAACCTAAAAAAGGAGGTGTGGTGACTTTTGGAGATGATAACCAAGGTCACATCATGGGTATTGGAATAATTGAAGAAAAGATGGATCACATGACTCTACAAGAGGATGAACCCAAGCAAGTTGAAGAAACTTCAACAAGCCAATGGTAATTGCCGAACATGGGCTTACAAAGGCTTGGAGGTATGCTCACGGTCACCCTAAAGAGTTAATCTTAGATGATCCATCTCAACCTGTTAGAACTAGAACCTCTCTTAGAAACTTAAATAATCATCTTGCATTTGTTTCACATTTAGAACTTAAAAATATTGAAGAAGCTGAAAGTGATGTAAATTGGATAAATGCTATGCAAGAGGAACTTAACCAATTTACAAATAATAAAGTATGGAACTTAGTTGAAAAACCCACTGAATACTCAATAATAGAAACTAAATGGATATACAAAAATAAACTTGATGAAAATGGAGTTGTGGTTAGGAACAAGGCTAGACTAGTAGCAAAGGGCTATAATCAAGAAGAAGGTATAAACTTTGATGAGACTTTTGCTCCTGTGGCTAGACTTGAGGCAATTAGATTGTTACTAGCATTTGCATGTTATAAAGATTTTAAATTATTCCAAATGGATGTAAAAAGTGCCTTCTTGAATGGGTATATTAATGAGGAGGTTTATGTAGAACAACCTTCTGGTTTTGAGAATCATCAATACCCCAATCATGTTTATAAACTAAATAAAGCACTTTATGGTCTAAAACAAGCGCCTAGAGCATGGTATGAAAGACTTAGCAAATTTTTATTAGACTATGAATTTTCTAGAGGAAATATTGATACAACCCTATTTTTGAAAAAAGAAAACAAAAATATGTTAGTAGTGCAGATTTATATAGATGATATTATTTTCGGTGCTACTAACAATCGTCTTTGCGAAGAGTTTGCTGAATTAATGCAGAGTGAATTTGAGATGAGCATGATGGGAGAATTGAACTACTTCCTCGGACTTCAAATCAAACAATCCAAGGAAGAAATTTTCATCAATCAAGCTAAATACATCAAGAAAATGCTAAAGAAGTTTAATATGGATGGAAACAAGTCAATTGACACTCCCATGAGCTCATCACGCAAACTAGACAAAGATGAATCAGGTAAATCAGTAGATCAAAAGCTGTATAGAGGTATGATAGGATCATTATTATATCTTACAGCAAGTAGACCTGATATCATGTTTAATGTATGCTTGTGTGCTAGATATCAATCTAATCCTAAGGAATCACACCTAATTGCAGTTAAGAGAATTTTTAAATATCTAATAGGAACAAAAAACATAGGTCTATGGTTTCTAAAGAATCAAGCATAAACTTAATAGGGTACACTGATTCAGACTTCGCTGGTTGTAAACTTGATAGAAAAAGCACCAGCGGGTCATGTCAATTTTTAGGAGAGAACTTAATTTCATGGTTTAGCAAAAAATAAAACTCGGTTGCACTATCTACGGCTGAAGCCGAATATGTTGCTGCCAAGAGTTATTGTGCTCAAATTTTATGGATCAAGCAACAACCTGAAGATTATGGCATTAAACAAGATAAGATTCCCATAAATTGTGATAATACAAATGCCATAAATCTAACTAAAAATCCAATTCAACACTCAAGAACTAAACATATTGAGATAAGGCATCACTTCATAAGAAATCATGTGTTAAATGGTGATGTGATGCTTGAATTTGTTTGTACTGATGACCAACTTATCGATATCTTCACAAAATTCTTGAGTGAAGATCGATTTTGTATTCTTAGAAGAGGGTTAGAAGTGATTGATCCATTTTTGTGATACTCTCCTATAATTCATTGATTTTGATGATTAGCTTATATTGGATATAGGATTTCTCATCTATGGTCATCAAATCATTCCTTAAGTTCTAAAGATTTCCATATCTCTCTCCTTTGGCACGAAATTAACTGAGTTTTTGGTTATGTGCCAGAGTTCGAGTCGACTCGAATAGATTTTAGAGTCGGCTCGTGGGCAAGTCGACTCGCGCATGTTTAGGAGTCGACTCGAGGTCGGAAATCCGACTTTTAACCCTAAGCAAAATATTTTTTTCTTCACTTCTATTTTCAGCCGCCACTGTTCAAAAGCCCTAGAGTCATCTCCTACATCGTCCCCGACCCATTTTTGGCCCTTTCTCTCATATTTTCTCCTATTTTTCTTGTCCTTCCCTCGATTTTTAGGTCAAAATGCCTAGGAAAGTCGTTATCCCGAGCCGGAAGAGATCTCTCACCGCGAGCGGCGCCGAGAGACGGTCCAAGGCACGGAACGAACCCGTGAGGCCAACACGTCCGGTTCCTTCTCCGTCTAGGCCGGTTCCCTCGCGTCCGTACACCGGGAGGGTTGTCACTACCGGGAGGAAAGTCTACTTTGACTTCCTCTTCCGGGAAGGGTTCACCTTAGGGCATCATCTTAGGGCCCAGGGCTTAGAGTATTTTTGTTCACTTGACCTCCCTACATACCCAGGGTTAGTTAGAAAATTTTATGGGACCGTCACACGGGGTGGCGGTGGTATCCAAGGGACTGTAGCAAATGTCCCTATTTCCATTTCAGAGGATTTCATTGCTCGAGTCCTCCATCTCTCCCGAGAGGGGATTGCTCCCACTCATCTCACTGATAGGACTGAGGCCCTTACGACCATCTTAGGGAGCCCACCTCAATCCCCCATAGAGGAGGTGTTTGCAAATCAGCTTTCAGCTGAAATGCGACTCCTCCTAAGTATCATCTCTAGGACTCTCTTTCCTAAGACCGGAAGGTTTGACTTCATTTCTGAGAGAGACCTAGGCTTGATGTTCCACATTCTACATGACATTCCCCTGATCTTTCTCAAACTCATCTATAGATATATCTGTGAACCCCTAGACAACCTAGGTTGAGTCTCCCGTATGGCATGCTTTTCACACTCATCTTTAGGGAGTTAGAAGTCCCTATCCCTGAGGGAGAACCCTCTCGCTCCCTCAGACACACTGACTACATGGGTGAGGGGACTCTCCACCGAATGGGTTTCCACAAGGTGAAGGGTGTCTGGGTTAGGAGGACATCCACATCCACACCATCTGACCCCACTACTCATCATTCACCTAGCTCTGATCATGACCAGGACCACTCCACAGATCCTTCCACCTTCCCATCCACATCTGGTCATTCAGTCCCTGCTGAGCCATCTACTTCAGCTGGACCCTCTACCGTACCACCACCTCAGCAGCCCCTAGAAGTCAGGATTAGCACTGAGCAGCTCCGAAAGCTGAGAGATGAGATAGTGCGGAGCTGAGAGGTTCATACAGTGCACCCTCCACTGACGTCATTCCCTCCATAACAGCGGTATCCATGATGATAGCAGAACTTAGGGAGGAGATGTCAAACATGAGGAGCCTAGTTCAGGGTCAATACTTGAGCCTTACAGCCATAAAGGAAGACACGAGGCAGATGCGAGACAGCATCAGAGAAGAGATGGGAAGGCAGAGTCAAGGTGCGGAAAGGCTTGCAAATGCCGTGATCTACAAACTTGACTCCATCCAAGAAAGTGTGACCCAACTAGCGGAGACACAGGCTAAGGCAACCTCAGAGATCATCACACAACTAGGAAATGTATCTGAGGGGATGGGCCTAGTCCTCCAATCTAGCCGACTAAATTTGGGAGCCTCATCCTCCTCTACTAGACGACCCTAGTTGTACTTCTATTTTTATGATGTACAGTCTTTTATGGACTTTCTGAAATGTATTCAATCTTGAAATTAATACAATGAATAGAAATTTTCTTTCAAAAAAACTGTGCAATTTGACTTGTTATCTCTTTCTGTGTTATGTGCTTTTTGCTATGATGACAAAAAGGGGAATAAAAATGTAAAGGAATATAAACAAGAAACATACTTAAGCAAAAAAAAACACTAAAATGTAAAGGAATATAAACAAGAAACATTCTTAAGCAAAAAACTAATGTAATTTGTTCTTAGTGGATTCAATACCTCGAGGCTGATTATTTCTCTGTTGGGGCTCCTCAAGGAGTAATCTCCAGAATCTATTCAAGGAATATTCGGAGATTAGTTGAATCATATTAAAGAACAAATTATTAGATTTTCCTTCTCTAATTAAAAGAAATTTAACAAAAATCTAAACAAAGTTCAAACAGAAGAGAATGCAAATATTGAGGGGGAGAATCTAAAATTTTGAGAAAGCAATATAAGCCAAACAATTGAGTATATGTTTTGAAGGCTTATATCATTCCAAATGAAAGGGGGAGCCTTAATTTCAAAGTTTAATGACTAGAAGAGAATGAGATTCTCTCCTAATGGACTCCTCCTGATACACCACAGTATAACGGTGTATCAGAAAGGAGAAATCGAACTCTGTTAGACATGGTTCGATCCATGATGGGGTTTGCGAGTCTGCCCATATCCTTTTGGGGATATGCACTTGAGTCAGCCTGCTACATTCTAAATAAGGTTTCAAGTAAGTCGGTAAATAAAACACCACATGAGATGTGGACTGGACGTAAGCCGATGCTCTCTCACCTTAGAGTTTGGGGGTGTCCGGCATATGTCAAATGTTTGAAAACAGACAAACTTGAACTCAAGTCTGACAGATATTTCTTTGTTGGTTACCTTAAAGAAACTAAACGATATTACTTCTACTTTGCTGAAGAACAAAAGTTGTTCGTAAGCAATAGAGCTATTTTCTTAGAGAAAGAATTCCTTAGTGAAGGAACTAAAAGCTCTAATGTTGAGCTTAGGAAAGTTCAACATGTAGAAGATTCGACACCATCCACTAACCAATTGAGTCGGATTTGATTAGATCAGATCCAAAACCCATCTTAGATGCACCATTAAGGCGATCAGGTAGAGTACCATATTAGCCGGACAGATACTACGGTTTCTTGGTCCGGGACAGGGATCCTGTCGAACTTGATGAAAATGATGAGGATCCGATCACCTATATGGATGCTACGCAGAGGCATGACTCTGATGCATGGCTTGGAGCCATGCAATCCGAAATGAAATCCATGAAGGTCAATGATGTCTGGACATTAGTTGACCCATCCGAAGGGATTAAACCCATAGGGTGTAAGTGGATTTACAAAAGAAAACGGGGCGTAGACGGAAAGGTGGAGACCTATAAAGCCCATTTGGTTGCAAAAGGATATCATCAGCGTTATGGTATTGACTATGATGAGATGTTTTCTCCTGTAGCAATGCTCAAATTCATTCGGATTATGCTTGCGATAGCAGCACACTTAGATTATGAGATCTGGCAGATGGATGTTAAAACCGCTTTTCTAAATGGAGATTTAGAAGAGGAGTTGTATATGATGCAACCTGAAGGTTTTATATCTGCAGATGAGTCTAAGGTGTGCAAGCTTCAAAAATCCATTTATGGATTAAAGCAAGCTTCACGGAGTTGGAACATACGATTTGATAAGGTGATCAAATCGTATGGCTGTTAGAATACCCGCCCATGCCATAGAAAAATTTCAAAAATTTCATATGCAGCGGAAGAGGCATGCGCGGGATCAACCGTTCATCGCATTAACGTTGTTTAAAACCGTTCGTAGATAGATAAGGATTAAAAACTATTTAAAAACATTAGAAGATCAGATCTTCACCTTGTGCGGGTAGATGATCACCGCAAACTGATGATCGTGGTTTTTGGATGAAGGTTCGCTTGAAGCCGTTCAAGTGCCCGGCCTCTACGGGTATCCACACGAAGCAGGAACCGATCCAAGCTTTCTATCTCCCCGGGGTGCTAGCTCCCTTACAGAGATAACTTTGATGGCTGATGTCCTCCCTTTTAATCAACCCTTGATTGTGCTTGGGAGGAGGAAGAAGAAGGATGAAGAGAGGAAGAAGATCAAAGCCCCTGCAACCTTCTTTCTTTTTCCTGCGTTGGAAGGAAGAAGGGAGGATGAAGAGGCCACCTTTCTTTTTCTTCCTTTGCTTGCGGCTGAACCAAGGAAAGGGGAGGAGAGGGGGCCACGAATTGGAGAGGGAGAGGGCTTCAATGAATGCACTAGGTCAGCCCCACGCCTCCTCTTAAATAGCATGTGGAGCTCCTACTTTGTAGGAGCTCCTTGATTAAATTCCAAGAGGGGCGCCGGCCCCTCTTCTTTGCCGCACCAAGCAAGGACAAGGAGGAGGGGCGTGTGCCCCTCCTTCATGGTTAACCTAATCCTCCTCTAAGGAGGATTAGGAAGGTCACTCTTGGTTAGGTCCTAATCTAATTAGGTTTGGACCAAGGGTGAACCAATTTGGGTTTTAATCTAGGTAAGTCCTAATCCAATTAGAACTTGATGAGCCATGACTCAATTGAACCCTTCAATCCTAATCTAATTAGGAGTTATCTTGATTCATTAGTTTAATAATTAATTGGGACTTAAGAAGTCCTAATCCCATTAAGATTTATTTAATTCTAGTCCTAATCCAATTAGGACTCTAATTTGAATTCGAAGTCCTAATCCGATTAGGACTCTAGAAATCCTACTCCAAGTAGGAATCCAAATTTAATTCAAAACTCCTAATCTAATTAGGATTATAGGAATCCTAGTCCTACTCCAAATAGGAATCCCAATCCAAGTAGAAATCCCAGTTCTAATCCAATTAGGACTCCAAGAATCCAACTCCAAGTAGGACTCTTGTTTCAAGTCCAATTAATTAATTCCCTTTGTTCCTTCTTCAACTTATTATCAATCGAATTGATTACTTGTGATTCCTAATCACGATTCAACCATCGGATTGGTCAATGCCTCTAGTGTGTGTGACCCCATAGGTTCTACTCTGACTAGTAGTGAGATATATTGTGATCTCTATCACAATATCATTGAAAACTCCTTTCAATGGGTCGGAATGATTCCAACTCTACTCATTAGAGTTTATCGATCATCAAGATAATCCCTATGAGTCCCACCATCCACCAGTGACACCTAGCAGCATGTAGTGACTACCCAGCAGAATAGAATGATGAACCTTTAGGTGCAGTTATCATGTGATACAGTCCTTCTATCGTGGATCCCTACAAGATGGAGGTCATGGATAACTCGTCAAACCCCTTCGTCTGTCATATGTCAAGATTTATTCGACTTAAGTTCGAGAGCAGAGAACTCTTTCTCCACTGTGCAATCTGCCCCGGCCGAGGTCTTACGAACTCAGTCTTATAAATCACATAGGATCTCTCCTTATCTATCAAGGTCGATAGATTCCTTGTAGATGCATACCCTACTCCTACAGTGAACCTACTGCAACCAATCTACACTGCATGGACCCATATGGCTAGAGACCATGTATTTGTGCAGTCAAACTACAATAACCTCACTGTGAGTAGCCGCAGCATCGCAGGTCAAAGGACCAGTCACACTACTGCAACATCAAGCAAGTCACTGACGAGTGGATAAACATCCAAGTGACTTCTTGTGTTGGTCACGCTCAGTACCCTTGTTCTCTAACAAGCACTTGCACAATTGCTCCAGTGTCCCTACACTGTGGACTCAAGACTTGTCCATCAAAGAAAGCAATATGTGCACTAATCTCAGCGGATCAATCACCGTCCTCGTGATGATCCATCGATCGGAGCAATTCAAGAATTAATCACCAATGACACATGCCTCAAATTCTCAACTCTTGAGAATATGCATCATCATCTTATTAATTCCTTGGACGATTCATGGACACATAAGAACATGAATGAAAAAGATGCCTTTTATTTATTCAATAATAAATAGTCAAGTACAAAATTATGTCCTAGAATAAAATAATGCGTCAGCCAAATTGGCTTCTAGGGCATACTTCTAACAATCTCCCACTTGCACTAAAGCCAATTAGCCATAAATCTAAGCCCCATCTTCTCAAGATGCGTTTTAGTTTTCTGCTGAGTTATCTGCTTAGTGAATGGGTCCACCACATTTCCTGTGGAGTCTACTTTTTGATCCTCTACTTATTTTTTTTCGAGGTAGTCGCTTATTAGGTTAAACCTCTGCTCTATGTGCTTCGATTTCTGGTGAGACCTTTGGCTCCTTAGCTAGTGCTATGGTGCCTTTGTTATTGCAGAAGAGTGCTATGGCATCTGATGGCATTACACCTAATTCTGCAATGAACCTTTTAAAACAAAAGGTTTCCACTGCACCCTTTGAGACGGCTTAACATTCAGCTTCTAAGGTAGAATCTACAATGATTGGTTGTTTGGAACTCTTCCAATTTACTAAACCATTATTGCACATATTCTGATGTAGACTTTCTATCATCAATATGTGTGCATCCTTCTACCTTCAACTCTGATTTTCTTCCAAAGACCAAGAATAAATCTTTAGTTCTTCTTAAGTACTTAAGAATATTCTTCACAGTTATCCAGTGCTTCTTGCTTGGATTTGACTGATATATGCTCGTGACACTCACATCATATACTATATCATTTCACGTACATAGCATGGTATACATGAGGCTCCCTATCGCCGAAGCATAAGGGATCTTGCTCAGCCTGAATCTCTTCAGATGTGTTAAGGCACATCTTCTTGGAGAGATTTATCCCATGCCTAAGGGGTAATAATCCCCTTTTAGAGGTTTCCATGCCGAACCTCTTCAGCACTCCCTCTATATACATATTCTGTGACAGGACAAGCATCCTTTTAGATCTATCTTTATAGACCTTTATTCCCAAAATATAGGATGCTTCCCCAAGGTCTTTCATGGAGAACTCTTTTAACAACCAGACCTTGACCGAGGTTAGCATGGGAATATCATCCCCTATCAGGAGGATGTCATCCATGTACAGTACGAGAAATACGACAGCACTCCCACTAACTTTTTTGTAAACATACGGTTCCTCTTCGTTTTTGATGAAATCAAACGTTTTGATTGCGTCATCGAAACGAGTGTTCCAACTCCGAGATGCTTGCTTTAGTCCATAGATGGACCTTTGCAGCTTGCAGACCTTGTGATCTCCATCACTGGAAGTGAAACCCAAAGGCTGTTCCATATAAATATCTTCATTAAGATATCCATTCAGGATTGCAGTTTTCACATCCATCTGCCAGATTTCATAATCATGAAATGCTGCAATGGCAAGCAATGTTCGGATGGATTTTAACATGGCTACAGGTGGAAAAGTCTCCTGATAGTCAATGCCTTCGCGTTGACTATACCCTTTCGCCACTAGCCTTGCTTTATAGGTCTCTACCTTTCCATCCGAACCTATCTTTCTTTTGTAGATCCATTTGCATCCAATAGGTACAATACCTTCTGGTGGATCTACTAGGGTCCAGACTTGGTTGGAATGCATGGAGTCTAACTCCAACTATTTCTCGGAATCGATATCAGATATCGCCTCGTCATAGATTTTGGGATCCTGTATGTGATCCCTATCTCCCACTAGGAACATTTTCTCGGTATCCTCTTCTAGTATACCTTACTATATCTGCGAGGTGATTGAGGGACATCGTATACTGGCTTAATATAAATAGGTTCTATAGGCACAATGGTTCGTTGCTATTTAGAGACTTTCTCTTCAAGCTCAATTTTCCTCCCACTGTCTTTGTCAAGGATAAACTATTTCCATAAAGATAGCATCTAGGCTCACAAACACTTTGTGATCCTTTGGGACGAAAAGTCGTATCCTAATGACTCTTTAGGATATCCTATAAAACGAGCATTAATTGTCCTATCCTCTAGCTTGTCTGCCTGTAGTCGCTTGACGTGGCCCGGACATCCCCAAATCTTTGAGATGACCAAGACTTGGTTTCTTACCATGTCATATCTCATATGGTGTGGTAGGAACGGACTTTAGAGGGAACTCTATTCAATAAGTAAATAGCTGAAAATAGGGCATCTATCTAAAGAAACAAGGGTAAATTAGTGAAGCTCATCATGGACCAGACCATATCCAATAGAGTCCGATTCCTCCTCTCTGACACTCCATTGAGCTGAGGTGTACCAGGAGGAGTCCATTATGAAACTATACCATTCTTCTTGAGATAATCACGAAACTCTCTATTAAGGTGTTCACCTCCTCGATCTGATCGAAGAACCTTAATGAGTTTTTCTATTTATTTTTCTACTTCATATCTTAACTCTTTGAAACTTTCAAAAGTTTCAGATTTGTGTGTCATACACATATCCATACCGTGAGTAATCATCGGTAAATGAAGTAAAAATTACAACCCCTAGCTTGCACATCGAATGGGCCACACATATCAGTGTGTACTAGGGTAAGTATTTCAGTGGACCAACCTGTGTCCTACAAATGATAATTTGGCCATCTTTCCTTGAAGGCAGAATTAACAAATTGAATATGACTCGAAAGTCAATGAGCCCAAAAGTTCATGTTTCTCCAATTTGTTTATTCTGTCTTCTCCTATATGGCCAAGCCTGAGGTGCCACAAATACTTTAGATTTATCTCATTTCTAGATCTATTAGATCCTATGGTATTCACTGTTTGCTCAGATATATTCACAGATACATCCATACGTATGTGATAGAGACTGTCAATCATAAAACCACGTTGAATCAATTTATTTCTCAAATAAATGGAACAGTAGTCTTATAAAAATCTTTCTGTGCTAAACAAGATATAGAAATCAAATTTCTGCTAGCAACAGGTAACAGTCCCTAAGTATCCTGAGCATATCTGACATACCTTCTGAAGGTCTGTCACCCTTCATGTTTTTATGCTTTCCATGTATGTAGGACAGTTCCTCTTCCAATGGCCGTCCATGATGCAAATGAAAACATTTTTCCTTGCAATTGGCCTTTTTCTTGGAACTTCCTTACTTGGCGTTTTCTCAGTCTTCTGCTTCTTCGCAGGCTTATTCTTCTTCCAAATAGACTCTCTCTTGGAATTAGAAACCAACTCGACAGCGAGAACGATGCCCCTTGAACTCTTCAAGGTCCCTAAGATAGTTACCAATTTATTTAACAATTCTGTTTTGGTGCTTACAATCTTGTTCATATGATAATTTACTATAAACTGTTCATATGAAGCTAGAAGGGATTGTGGGATCAAATCCATTTGCATTTTCTTGTGCATAATCATGCCGAGCTTCTCAAGCTTCTCTAAGTCCTTTATCATGGTCAAACCATGATCATTGATATGTTGCCCAAGGTGACAAGCCAAGAGGGGGGGGGGGGGTGAATTGGTTTCTTTTAATTTTAACTATCTTACTTGTGTTAAATGAAGAGTTAGTAAACTTAAACAAATCACAATACAAACAACAAGAAGTATAGTGGTTCGGTGCTCTCCTTAGCACCTACGTCCACTCCCCAAGCGACCCCTTGGAAATTCACTATAATCCCGCGGATTACAGTTGGATTGTTTTCCGGGCTTACAATCCAAAAACCTTTACACTTTGGTTTTCCGGGTTCACCAAAAACCTATGTTGGTTTTACGGGCTCACCAACGAACCTATGTTGGTTTTACGGGCTCACCAACGAATCTTTACAATTGGTTTTCCGGATTCACCAATCAACCTATTCCGTTGGTTTTGCGGGCTAACCAACCAACCTTTACAAGTAGTTTAATAAACAAAGGAAGAAGATTTAAACTCCTAGATGAGCAAATAAAACAATATAATCTACAAAAAAGAGTTTAGAGAGTATTTATCGCTTGAAGTGACTTCTCTCTTCTTTGTCAAGGATGCCTCACACTTTAATGGTGGATGAAGCTCTTGATGACTCTTTGAATCTGCTCAACCCCTTTCTTTTGACTTTTGAATGAAGCACTTGGATGAGGAAGATTAGGGCACTTTCTCTTTCTTGTGTACTCTTTGATATTCTTTGAAAAAGATATTCTATCTGATGAATAGTGCCAGTTTAAATAGTTTCCTACATCCATTGGACAAGCCCCAATGGTTAGAATTCAAAAACTAGCCGTTACTCACTGTTGGAAGGACAAAAAGTACTTCTGCAGAACTAGCCGTTATGCTTCTGCCCGTGTTTGGGTCGGCTCAACCTGTCCTTGGGTCGACCAAACTTTCACTTGGGTCGACTCAAACATTCCTTGGGTCGACCCTCTCAGAAACACAGAAACTTGCAATTCAGCCTTCCTTCACTTGGGTCGACCCAACCTTTCTTTGGGTCGACTCAAGGTTCAGTTGGGTCGACTCAACTTCTTCTTGGGTCGACCCTAACAGGGTTTCCAGAGAACCTTTTCTGTCATCTGATCTGTCTTGCCTTTGGGTCGACCCACTCAGGGTTTGGGTCGACTCAAGCTTGGGTCGACTCAACTTTATCTTGGGTCGACCCTCTCAGTATTTCCAGAGAACTGATTTCTGAGTTGTTGAGAAGCTTGATGTTTGGGTCGACTCATGCTTTCCTTGGGTCGACCCAATTTACTGTTCATCTGTGCCATTTTTGCAGAAGTGTGCCAAATGATTTTCTGATGTGCCGGGGTCGACCCAATCATCCTTTGGGTCGACTCAATCCACACTTTGCTGCATCTCAAGGTTAGATTCATTCATATAAACAATGAAATGTATCTTTATCAATTTATACAAATATACTGAGAGTAACAGACTTATAAATGAAGTATTGATTTAACTTATAACATACTCTTGATAATTGCTTGTTAATCATCAAAATAACACTATCATCCTCAATCTCCCCCTTTTTGATGATTACAAAATAAAGAGTATGAGCCTATTGATACTTATCTTAACATTAGTTTTAAAAGGGCTTAACTTGCTGAAATTCAGCTTTTCAAAATATAAGAGTGAAGTCTCCCCCTATATCATTCAAATGTTGCCAATTTGACTTTTTGAATTGCTCCCCCTTTCATTTATAATTCATTAAAGATGAAACTCCAAAAATTTGAGATAAAACATGAGTTTCAGGTTATGTATCGAGGTGTGAAAGGTGCGTGCCAAATTCTGAAATTCTATGTGCCAAATTCTGAGATTTGATAGAAATTTTTGATTTGATCATTTTCATTGTTACAAATTGGTCCCCCTTAAATGTATATGCTTTCCTATATGATTTTCAATTTGTTTTACAAGTAATTTCTCTTTTCTTACACAATTTCTTATTTCTCCTTGTTATTTCTCTTTCTTTACTTCAACTTCTTATTACTCTTTCTTTACTTCTCCCCCTTTTTGTTATCATCAAATAGGTGCATGAAAAAAGACACAATAAATAACAAACATTCAAACTTCATTGATCAAAATAGGAACATTTTAGTACATTCATGCCAAAAACAAAAGCAATTACAATGTTCCTTAATCAAAGTTTAAAGATACATGATAAACACAAAATACATATGAGAACTAGATATCTAGCCTAGGCTCTAAACAGAAATGCTAATATTAGCCTAGGGAGTATCTAATGGCTGGGATCTAGTCCTCATCCTCCTAGTGTATGTGGCGAGGGAAGGTCGAGCCTGGTGAGACTGTGTCTGGCGTGGAGCTCGACGAGCTGGATGACTGTGCCGAAATCTCTGACTCAGCAGCCTGTGGCACAGATGGTCCATGGGTCTCTCTCTTTCCGGAGTGCTCCTATCTGCTGCCTCAGATCACTGATCTCAGCAGACATGATGTCCAATCGGCTCGTCAGCCCATCAGTAATAGTCCTCGCCTGAGCTGACATGATCTCAGTCATCGTACTCCAGAACTCATCTGTATCTCTCGGAGGAACAGATGACGATGGTCCAGCCTCTGAAGGTGCAGTAGGATGATCCATATGCTCCTCATCCTCAGGGATAGGGTCTCCAATATCTGGTGCATCACCCTCTGGTGCCTCACCCTGAATCCCTGCTCCAGTATGAACCCACTGCCCGTTAACTTTCTCATAGCCCATACGTATAAGTGTCCGTGCAGTGTATGT